>NC_081412.1:219530910-219830910 GCF_030272615.1 Cryptomeria japonica
CGCTTAATTAAATGAATATTTGATATTTATTTGATTATTTAACCATCAATTAATAATTAATTAAATTAATATATTTAATTAATTCATCTTAACCCTCTTCTCCTATTAATTAAATAAATTATTCAATTTATTTGATTTATTTCACTTAACCAAATTCAAACCATTAATTAAATAAATAAATCATATTTATTTAATTAAATCTTCTCTCACATTTAAATAAATTAATATTTATTTAAATTCCCCCAAAATCCCACCTCTCACATTTAAATAAATTAACATTTATTTAAATCACCTTTATCCTCCACCCACTTGTATTTTCCTACAAATGCAAGTTGCACAACTATTTTAAATAAATCATTTATTTAAATCACCTTTATTCTCCACCCACTTGCATTTTCCTACAAATGCAAGTTGCACAACTATTTTAAATAAAAAAATTATTTATTTAAAATCCTATTTATCCTCACCCACTTGAAACCTTTAATGGTTTCCCTTAAAGTCTTCAAACTTAATGGCTTTCTTCTAGAGTCTTCTCAAACCTTTAATGGTTTCCCTTAAAGTCTTCAAACTTAATGGCTTTAAAGTCTTCAAACTTGATGACTTCCTTCTATAGTCTTCTTAAGACTTTAATTGATTCCCTTAAAGTCTTCAAGCCTCTAATGGTTTCCCTCAAAGTCTTCAAGCATTTTAATGCTTTATCTTCCCTTTTCTCATTTGAATAAATTAATATTTATTTGAATTTTATCCAAATGCAAATTACACCATTTAATTGAAATAAATGATTTTATTTTAATTGAAAATACCAAAATTCCTCCCACTTGCATTTTCCTACAAAATCCACTTGCATGCCTAAACCCCTTCTAGATTCTTCTAAACCCTTCTTAATTAACCTAATCCATCCCCTAAATATTGTCACATTCCTAAGCAAACTGGAGTCACTTCTCAAAGACTCCAAAGTCTTTGAAAAACAATTAATGATTTGTGTGTTCAACAAATTAACCTCTAAGTCTTCCAAACCACTTATGGCTCTTACATGACCATTAATGGTTAATTCCACTTGCACCCATGGTTAAGGACTTTGACCCCTAACTTAACCCTCATGTAACCCATGTGTCTCTTCAAAGCATTTATTTTTTTGACTAGGGTAACCATCATGTCCCCTCAAGCATTTAATGCTCCTTATCTCTCCTCTCAAGCCTCCTCATGGTGACACTTGTCAACATGGGATTGGGTTGAAAGTCTCACATGGATTGAATATCTTTCAATCCTAACCCTTGTTAAGGTTACTCAATCTTAACCCTTCATTTCCCCATTTCTTCTATAAATAGAACCCTTCTCCTCAAGCAAAGGAGGAAGCATTAGAGTATTGTTGTTATACAGGTATTAGCATAGAGCTTTTTCATAGCATCACTGTCTACACTTGCATAGCATTTGCTTATCATATTCAACCATCTTGAATCTCCATATGGCATCCATGGATAGTGCTAAAAGATGAGAGCTACACTCATTTGGGACTTGGAGAGGGGAGAAACAAGGGAGAAGCATCAAAAGGCATCATGGAAGCATCTTAGGGAGGCTCTTCTCCTTTCTTTTATTTTGTTAAACTTCTTTCATGCTTTTTGAAATCTCTTTTGATATGTTTGGAATGGTTTTTAGTTCTTTGTTTTGTTTTTATGGTTGAAACTATCTTATTAACATTGAACTTTGTTGTTGCCTTGTCCCCATTTCCATGACATCAATATCTATTAAGAAATAACCAAGGATAAATACTTGATAAGTATTCAACCTTGGAAACATCAAGATGTATGTCATCATGATGTATGGCTATTAATGCTATAGAAATAAGTAATACTAGTACAAGAGTAAATCTTCCTATCATAACAACATTATTGTAGTTATAAACATCACTAATAATGTTAATATCACCCACCTTGTAATGCCTATCTTAGTAAATTATTAATAATACTAATGCCTATCTTCCTATCTTGGATTGCAATTGAAATAGTTCAAGCCACAAAAGTATCAAAATGCTTCTAACACGTCCAAAATTTAAATCATAGTAGAGCTGATGATGTGATGGGTATAAGAGAATTATAATGTTAAACCAATTCGTTTGAGGATAGCAGATTATAATAGGAGCAAAATAATGTATTCAACTAACTTGATGAGACATACCAGTCCAGGTAAGAGGAGTAATGCAAAGTAAGAGAAATAAAATCAATTGTACATTACTCCCTTGTTGTTCAATGAGACTGATGATAACGTACATTCTCTAAATGTAGGCCTCAAACATAATAATAAAGGAATAGAGATTTCATAGATGTTTTGGTGGTACCATTTCAACCATTCGTAACAATGTCAATATGAGCATCTTCTTCTTCTTCTTCTTCCTCCTCCTTTCAAGTATATTGTAATCTTGTTTCTTGAGATAATACAATAACTAAGTGAGTGCTTTTGGAGGTTGCTTCTTCTTTTTCTTCTTCTTCTCCTTCTTCTTCTGCTTCTGCTCCTCCTTCTGCTCCTCCTCCTCCCCCTCCTCCTCCTCCTCCTCCTTTGCCTCCTCCTCCCCTCCTCCTCCTCCTCCTCCTCCTCCTAATATTAGAGCCTAGTTGTTTGGTTGTGGGAGAAGAGATTTTCCTAGTTGTTAATCCTTGATATGAGTGGAATCTTATGCATAGTTTAATATATATGTGGCTTTGGAGGAAAAGAATAAAATAGTTTCATTATTTTACTTGTATTTGTAGGTTTGGAGCATTATAAATCTAGATTTTTGTGTTGATATGGAAAATATATTTTCTAATTTTACTTTCTATGAAAGATTTGGCAGTGAAGTTCTATAAATGAGCTCAGGTAGGAAAAAAATTCAGAGACATTAGATAAAATTGGAATGATACAGAGAATATTAGCATGGCCCCTATGCAAGGATGACGCGCATAAATCGAGAAATGGTCCAAATTTAAAATAGAAAAAAAAAAATAAAAAATAAAAAAAAATAAAAAATAAAAATAAGACCATTGTTTTTATAAATTGATAAATCAAATTCTATTAATCTAGAAAAATTAGAGTATTTATTGATTACCATATGGTGGAATAAAAGATGTGTTATGCATTTTTGAACAATTAGTATTATTTTCCAAATTTTGGAGATTTCCAACCCTACAATGGATTTTTGAAATTGATTGGGAAGGATTTTCTTGGAGAGATTTTTTGGGTAGGAGCTTGTTGGATTCGAGTGGGAAAACTCTTGTTGCTACTTGGTTTTTGTGAGTTCTTTCAGAATCTTTGGCTCCATGTTTCATTTTGAAATTCTTCAACTTGAAGGTGATTTTATTTGATTTCTCTCTTTATTCTTTATGAAATTGTGTAATTCTTGTTGCAAATGGATAGAAAATGGATTTAGAACCTTTCTCTGAGCTACGAGTTGTTGTTACTCTTTTTAAGGTGTATGATTTAAAATCAAGTATTGAGCAAGTTTATTTGAGTGTATGTATACTTAGATCATCTTTATGTGTTATTCCCTATTGTGGTGTTTTATCATGAAAGAGTTAGTTATTGAAAGAATTGCAATTAGAGAATGTTAGTTTTTAATTATATTTTGAGTAATCGTTATGATTCCTTAACATGGATGAGTTTAGAGTGAAAGTGTGTTCGTTTGAGTTTTTTACTTTGCTTGGTAGATTTTGGTGTTGATTTGTAAGAGTCATTTCCATGTCATGATGGCATGTTGTTGTATGTGAGTTTATCATGCAAGTGGTTTGGGTAAAGTTTTGTTTGTGGCCATACTTGTTTTATTTTGGGTTTTGGTCTTGTCTTGTAGATAGACCAGTTGTTTGTTTCACACCTCCAATTGGTTTAACCTTGGTAGAAGGTTTGTTTAATCAAGTTCTTCAATTTTGGTTTTTGGAACTCCTTATGTTAGTTGGCTTTTGTGTTTTGCCTTAGGGTTCTTTGGAGGTTGTGTAGTGTCATAAGGAAGAGTGGCTTTCGAGTGGGGGCCGCGCCCAAAGAGGTTAGTAGGATAACCCATCCAAAGTTGAGTAATAAGTGATAACTTAATTAAAAAAGGGGGGGGGGGTTGGATTTTACAAAGATTAATCAAGATAAATTGTGCCCCGCTCATGGTTGAGTGCTAGTACAGACTCAGAATGTAGTGGGAAGGCCTGGAATGATAAACCAACTACCTTGTCTTCACAAAAGGTTTGTTGGGTCCGCATGAGTCATGGATGGGGGATTAAGGTTTGGGAGAGGCTACCAAGATAACCCAGGATGGGGGGTGAGACCTATGGAGGCATGTCAGGATAAACCATACTAGCTATGCGATGATACTCTTCCCTTATGTTCACTAGTGTGGTCATGTGTTGGCTTTTCTCCGAGCACTCTTGTGAGTCATGCTTGTATTCTTATGTCTTGTGTGAGTACCTGATATTCATGTGAGACTATGTGATGCTTTGTTGTGGCTTGATTGAGGGCCTTAGTACTATCTCCTAACACGGAGGGGTGGTTCCTTTTTGGGCCACATGGTTGGGTGGTAGTGCCACTTTCCATTGGGTATTTTGTTCATGCCTTCTTGCGATGGATTTGCTTTGTAGGTGCTCTAGTTGTTATTTTTGTATTTACTCCATTCCATGTTTCAGATGGATCCTTTTGTTCTTCTCGGATCATTCATATATCTCTTGGACCCTATGTGGTTGTATGTATCATTTGTTTATGTATGCCTTGATGGGAGCTTGTAATTGATGTAAACTTTATGTATTTTTCATCTTTTATTTATTAGAATGGTCTTTCACTTGAAGTGGACTCGGAGATATAGCCCATTAGGGGTGAACTCTGATATCAATTGGTGTTGTATGGTGTATGTGTTCATCTGGTTTCTTTTAATTTTGGATGTATGATTGGTATTATGGTCAAATTGTATAATGTAATTTAGGTGATATTAATCTTAATTGTATGTATGAAGTTATTAATTTAAATATGGTAATATGGATTATTGTGAATGTAGCTTTAGTGATGTAATGTAACTAATGGTAGTTGTTTATATCCAATCATGCTTAGTTTACTCTCTTATGGAATTTAATTGCTATGTTCTTGTGGTAATCATTCTATCATGAGTAGGTTTAATCAATCTCATTGTTAATTGGATTAATACACCTTAATGTTCATTGGATTGATCGAGTAATCTTTGTTGGAAACCCTTTAGGAGTTTGTGTTAAGTCTTCCACTTGTGAAACTTCTATTGCAATGTATATCTTGTACATTAGTGTGTTCTTATTAAAAATAAATTATTTGCACTCTTTTCGAGTGTTTGTAGTTGTTTCCTTTAGGGTTTCTTGGTGGGGAATTACAACAAAGCCTCAAAATTTAGTCCAAAAGATCTATAAACTTGTGGATCTATACAAAAGTTGATATATTTTTAAAAAATCAAACATTTTTATGGGGAATGGTGAGATTTTACCAGGTCAAAACTTGTATGTGTATGTGAGACTTACATGGCTATATAAATTTATAAGATCTATAGGAAGTGTTAGGTTTACAATTCAATTAATAGATTCTATATAATACTCTCTATGCCAACTTGTATCATTTTGTTATGGTGGTTGATGTAGTCACAACAGGAGAGAGTCCTGAAAGAGAACTGTCCGGATTGTGTAGCAAGAGCAACACAACAAAAGAGACACAATGTGATGGAGGTGATGCAAAATCAGACTTTTATTGTATGAAGGAATTCAAATACAAATGGGCCAACAACATGCAGGCTTGCAGATTTGGCACACAGACGTGATTACAAACATGTTTAAAGTACAATATCCAGGCTCAATAAAGAATGCGAGCCAACTTTGGATTTCCTATTCTTCCGATTAATCTTCTATGCTCTCCTCTAAATTCTTGGTTGCAATGATTTATATGATATTCATATCTCTAGGATGATCCGTGTTGGCCCAAAGTGAAAAACAATTGCCGATAAAGAAGGTGTAACCTAAAGAACAACTAGGTTGGCTTCCACCAAAATAATTCCTCCTAAAAATACATAGAATGAGGTACAAACCTAAGGGAAGGTCGGCCACAAGTTAAGGAATGTTGGAGGCTATTAAGCTTGGCTCTACAAGATACTCCATTAGCAAATAGCTCTAAGCGGTTCTAGTGTTTTGAGTTAGAAAACTATCTCACATTCTGGAAGTGATAACTTGTTGGAAAAAGATCTAAACGTCCTAGGATAAGGTAGATGAACATGTCCACAAACAAAATCTAGCTCCACAAGTTTTGAAGAACAAATGCGATAAAACACAGAATGAAATGTTGAAACTGCAAAGCCGAATTGAACAGAAAATAAAATAGAAAGAAATCTGGAATGCAAATGTTTTTGGGTGATGCAAGATTGCCAAGAACTAGAGATGCTCCTGCATTAGTGATTAACACAAAATTAAGAAAGAATTGATTGGTTGGAATATAGGTTGTATAGTATTGTTTTGAGTGTAGTGTTTTGAAAGTTTAAGGGAGTTAGTCCTATTCCTATTGGGAATTGTTGTTGGCACTAAGAAAGAGGCTATTAGGTTTATCTCTTGGTCACACTTAGAATGGAGGGCTCAAAACCCTAGTCGCTAGCATTGCTAAGGGCACTACATCTATAGATTCCTCAATCTAGAATTTCCAAAACACCACTTCCTTCAACTACTATGCTTTTAAATTAAAATTACATAGGTATGCCACTTGCATGCCACCACCACTGGAGTACCACCCATCTAGCTACTAGAATAATGGCTAATCCTTTTTTGAATTTACATAAGGGTAGATTTTTTACAAGTATAAATTTTTCCCGAGGAGTTAATATGGTTTATCGAAAAAAAATCATTTGTAATAGAAAAAATTAGTTTAGAGTTAATTTTTATCGCATTTATTCAACAAGCCATATTTTGTACCCATAGTATTCAAACATGGACTTATTATATATCGAGAAGAGCATTTTAAGTACTTTGTAGTGGATTAGGTTTGAAAGTTTTGGTATGTTTTTTATTTCTATAAATATTTATTTTGAAAGTTTTGGTTTGAAAGCTGCATATATTTATATTTATTTATTTCTATATATATTTATTTTGAAATTTTTGGTTTGAAAGTTGCATATATTTATATTTATTTGTTTCTATGTGGCTTTTTTTGTTGTCTTTTTTGTAGTGCCATTTATTATTTATTATTTTCTTTTTGTTTTGCATGCGCTCTTTCTCTCCCCCACCCCTCTCTTCTTTTTATTTAGTCTAGATCTACTTCCTAGCATCTTTCATCTCCTTAGAACTCTCATCCTGATGATGAATCACAGAGTCTGATTCGAAACGTTGATAATAAAAATCTTGCACACAATCAAATCTAGAAGCATGATAAGAATTTCAGCATGGATTGTGGAAATCTGATAGCATTAATGTTTTGTATTTACTTATATCCATATAAAGTTATTTGTTAAGTTCCTAAATTATGGTTACTTAGTAAATTTATGGTGAATCAAATCTAAAATTGATTTGGTATTTGAGTCATACATACATACTATAGAATTGTAAATTATAACCAGTCCAATTTACACCTCATGTTTGTGCTCCTACTTTAGCGTGCCCTATCCTCATCTCCTCTTTAGGTTCAGTTTGGGGTCATTCTCCAACTTTGATGTCATGAACACCATTTGGTGGGCCCCATCATGGGATCCCCTCCCCTTTTATCTTTGTTTTGGTCCTGTTTGTAGGAGGACCAGGGTGTGGGATGCTTTGGTCTAGACCAGGGTGCTCTAAAACTCCTTGGTCCCCCTTAAACATGCCCCAATTTGAAATGGGTCAGGCCCTATGTCTCCTTGATGACATTTGGTCCCTGTAGCTACACATGACTATTGGAGGTCGGCCTAATCGATAATTTACCTAGGGAGCCCTATATAAAGACATCGTATCAATTCATTTTGATATAACACACATACCCCCATCATTCGTACACCCCTCAAGCATCCATGATCAAGCATTTTTAGATATTCAAGGTTGCACATTCATCATTCAAGCATTATGGAGAAAAGTTGCATAAATCTTCATGGAAGCATGTGTGTGATTAGGGTTTTTCATGTCCATGTGTTTGTCATTCCATTACATTCAACATTTGTGATTACATTCAAAGAGAATTGCATCATCATCAACAATTGTAGATCTGAGGTATATCTCCTTGTCATTTTTTTCAATATTTCCATTATTTCATTCAAGATTCATTCCTAAACCGAGGTTTGACTTGGGAAAACCCCTATCCACAATATCTCTCCTTCTCTTCCCATGTGCAGGAAACAAGTTCAGGAGTTGTACTCAATTTTTTTGACAAAGTCAACAATGGCGAACAAGTAAGCTTTTAATAGAGAAAAAACCAAAGTACCAGGGCAAATTTGTGCTACTTGGTCCCGAAAAATTAGGCTGAACTTCTAGGAACAGGTTCTAAATGTCTTATTTTGCCTAGATCTTAGTTTGTGGCTTTGTGGGATATCTGTAGCAGTCTATTTTTGATAGTTGACTTTAATTATTCATGGGTTTACCTTAATTTCATAATTATCATCCAATTTTCAACTAAACAGAAGGAGACAAACAAACCAGTGAATCTAATCTAAATTTAAGCCCTTTCCTTATTTGAATTGTGGTTAGATCTATTGGATTCACCCTTATTTCAATGTATGGTTAATTTGGATATTTAGTGGTTTTATTATCTTACTTTGGTGAAACCCTAATTCCAAATTTACGTCATTACATTTTGGTGAACTTGACTCCTTACATGCTTATTTTTTATTTATGATCTCAAATCTGATTTGGGGGCATTTAAACAATAAAATTTGCACTCATAAATCATATTTACTATTGAATTATATAAATTTAGAGGTCAAAATCACAAAAGCCCTAATTTATCATTCTAAATTGACTTGTGGGTTGCATTATTTTTCAATTGTGTTTCCAGATCTGATTATTATGACATGTTATGTTCAGATTTAAATGCATCTAGTGTCCAATATCATAAATCACATTATTTAATTCATTAGTTAATCAATCATTTTACTAAGAAATTGCATTATTTAATCATAGTTTACATTTCAAATCTTTGCATTCAATATTTCAAATTCAAGTCTAGCCTTTCATTATCTTATTTGAAATGGAATTGTTATCTTATTTTGCTAGTTTAATTTCAAGTTACATTCAAGATGTTCATGATGTTCTCTTTCATGCATATGATGATAACTTAGTTCTCCCTTTCAATCATAGATATAATTTACCCTCTCCCAAAATTGATCCCACCAATGAGGGCACATTGGTGCAAGAAGAGAATATGAACACTTCTTTCAAATATCTCCCTCCTAAAGATGAAGCTTTGGAGAATGATATTCATCCTTCTCCTAAAATGTACCTCCCCTATAAGGATTATTTGGTGCAAGGGGATGATATTGTAGCTACCTACTAGTGATACCATACCTTATTTTCATGCCAATTACCTTAACCCTAGAGATTAAGCATTAATGATATATGATGGTCCCTTTCGTAAAGTTTGTCTTAATCATTAAGATAACTTAGGGCAAGAGGATGATACCAATTCTCTTCACTATAATGTTGCCAATAATCTCTCTCCCAAAAATGAAGAACCTAACCAAGATCAAATCAATGCCATTCATGTTGCTGAGAATCCTAGGGTTGTTGTCCACCTTCATCAATATGTCTCTCAACCTCAACAAAAAGAAAAAAAATATTGTTAAGGGTGGAGTGAATCATCAACCCGATTATCATGCAGTGCCTTACACATATAATAATGAAGTGTTTAATTTGGAAGCCAACAAGAACATACAAATTGAAGCACAATTTTTTATTTTATTTCCTACAATATTCTCTCCAATTCAGACAAATACACCATCTTCTACTAAAGATGTCCCTCAAGAGAAAATCTTGGAGGATGATTGGAAGTCATTAGATTTCACACCTTCTTTTTGTAGCAAATCTAAGATGCTTGAATTTGACACACAAATTTTTTATCATAATAGATGTCTAGATATTTATTGGGCCTATTTTAACTTCAATCCAATTACACCTAAGAGTAAACCCTCTCTTGAACCTACGTATGGATGCAATGGACAAGTTTTAGGATGTGTGCAAAAAATCTTGAAAGTCATGAGAAATCACACTTTGCTAATGAAAAGCTAGGTGTCCAACTTCTTCCTTTGACAATATCTCCTCCTCCATTGTCCATTGAATCCATGTCTTCTCATTCCAATATGGCATTATAACAAGATAATGCTTTGTTTGACCTCCTTCAAACTAATTTAGGGCATGTGTAGGATTGTGGTGGGCCAAACAAGCCGTTAAGTGGAAATGAAAACTTAGAAAAACAAAGTTAGGCAACTTGACATAAAAATTTGAATAAGTTATCAACATTATTTCAAAAATATGTAAGAATAGAATATATAGAAAATTGAATGTAGTTTCTAAGCTACTAGTTGTTTTCTGAAAAGAATAAATCTATTTGGCAAAAATTTGAAAGTTCAATGCAGTAGTACTAAATTTTAGGAAAAAGATAAGAATCAGGTGTATATCTGACCACCCTAACCACAATCAAATCATAATATTTTTTTATAATATTTTAGAAATAAGTAGAAGATTCATGTCTAAATGTGACATTTTTTTTGTAATTTTTTTTTGAAGTGAATAACTAATTATGATTTTTTTACTACTTTTTAAAAATATATGAACTCCTATGTCTAACCACAATAACTTGGTCAAAACTTTATGAATTCATTTTTTTTAATCCTAGTATGTGAAGCATAGAATGCGACACATATTTTGGATTCAAAAAATGTGATACCGTTTGAAAGTTATAGATGTTTTTCAAGCAACCTATCAATCAAGACTTTAGTCGTAATTCAAATAGAATGAATAAGAATTATTTATTAAAGTCAAATAAGGCATAATTTATATTGTTGGAAAGTTGAGAATCTCCTTATAAAACCCTTTTCATTTCATCAATTTTGGGTAAAAAACCTGTCGTTAGCACCGGGGTGAAGTCTAAAAAAGCAAGGAAATCTCCTAAACACATTTTTTGTGTTGACTTTCTAGGTTTGGCATGTCCTAGACAAATCCCAAAGCAATCCCGAGGCAAATACCAATGTTGCAGAGTTATCAGATATCTATATCAGATATCCGATTTTTATTAGTTTGTTTTAATAAATATAATAAATTAATATATTATTTATATATAATATATTATATAATATTATAATATTTGGTTTCTCAGAATGTTGAAAGGGATAAAAATCACCATCACATTAATGAATATACTCTCTGAAGTGCACTTGTTTTTGGTAAGTGGATTTGAATTAATTAATATACATTAATGTACCTACACTTGTGTTAAGAAAACAAATTGCAATCAATAATGATGTATTTTGTCATAATCATGAAGAAAGTTATCTCATCAATACACATGGTCAATAAATTAATATTATTCAATAAGTTTCCCATCACTCACAATAATGGCTAGATTTGAAACTTAACTCCTACCAGCAAAGGTTTGGTTTTCACGACGTTGTGTTTGGCTATAAACTGGTCAAATTTGAATGATTTGGCATGTCTCTTATATATGAATAATATATTAAGGGTGTGTGCACCAAGATGGTGTGCAAAAAGTGGACACACCCCCCCAAAAACTTGAAAAAACAACAAATGCGTACAAGGTATTTCAAATTTTAAAAACCCCGTACGCGTTTAGGCTCGTTTTGTTGAGCCTAAACGAAGATAAATCACGTATGGAGTTTATATTATACTATCCACGTACACAATTTAGTTTTTAAAACCCCATACGCGGTTTAGAAACTAAAACCTCGTATGTGGTTTTAGTTTCTAAACCATGTATGCGCTTCTCTATTACTAATTTTTTTTCATTGCGGCCGAGTGGGTCATTTTAACTCATGACCGCAAGAGTGAAGTAGGGCTTGTAATACACAAAAGCGTGCACGAGTTCACCAAATTCACACAAAAATGCCATGGAAAGAGGTAAGTAATGTATTTTATTTATTTATTTTACACATTCGATTAATTTTATTTGCAATTTGAATTTAAATTCATTGGTTTTGATTAGGTTTTCTTATTTTTTGTTACAAATATCATATTATGAAAACCCTACCCCCCAACAAGACACACTTAAAAACTTAGGGAAAAATCCACAGGAGAACCCACAACCAAACCCTCAGGATACACCTCCAGCTCCTCTTATAGACTGTTCACAAGTTACACAGGAGGATTTGATAAACCAGTTAGCCAAAAACACTACCAAAATAACTAGACTGGTGAATAGAATGAAAACATCTGAGCATGATCATCATGCATCCGTTTCCACTACCCTAGAAACATTGGCTAGTAGTGCCAATGCATTTTCCATTCAAATTACAAAACAGGGAAGCTATAGGGATATATGTTGTGCTTTTTATGTTGATGGGTTGTCATATAATGACGTGAAAAAGAAAAAAATAACTAAAGCACAAATATGTTCTCTTTTTGTTGATCCTAAAATGGGTGAGACCTTACCTCTTAATAAAAAGAGGTTTCCTATACATTGGTGTAGCCATTTATCGTTGAAAACTTCTTTTTGGGATAGGTGATGGATGGTCTTTGACCAACCACCTTGTAATAATCAAGAGGTTCCATTATATTTTTTTAGGAAACTATATTATGAGTTTATCCTTAATGAGTGGCCACACTATTTTGATATGAGAGAGTTCCATGGTAGAGGTTGCAACTTTGTCCAAGATAGACCTGGAGCCTAGAGGGTACTAGACCTGTAGAGTCGTATCCCCCTAGCACCCAAACTCGTGGTGTATGTGACGATTCCAATAGTCCTAAAAGAGTCAATGGAGCTAAAGACTCTTCAAGCGGCCACAACATTGACTGATATCATAATTCAACATGGGACATAGTTATCACACCCTCTTGGCCTAGATGATGATCCATTAGTTGAGCCACATGGCTTTGGTTAGCCCATTTAGCATATGTGTCCCAGTTGTTCAAGTATATGCTCTAGGATGGATATCGAGGCTAGAATAGATAGTTCCACGTCCCATCTGTGTATGATTTGTGAGAGTAGATGTCACACTATCATTGCAAAGGATGTGGCACTGAATGATGATTTGATGGATATGGTGTTTGGTGGTCAGACATAAACACACCTAAACACAGGTGTGTTTATTTGAATTGATAACATTTTATTTATCAATCACTCAAAATTTGTAATTGTAAATGAATTTTCATTTATAGATCGATTTAAATTGATACAAACAATATGTATTTCAGGATGCAGTAGTGGGTGTTAATACACCATCTGATATTCCTACCATAGTTGTTGCAGTTGTAGCTTCGACGCTTGAGGTATAAATTTTGTAACATGTTAAAATAGAATAGTACTTTGAAGTAAAAAACAATTATAAGATATACTCTCTCTCTTTAATGCATATTTATTTTTTGTTTTGTAGGCGTTTTTAGGGGACCAAATGTCCCAGATTGATAATGTCACGCTCTTGGTGATTGATTTTGGCCTAGAAAGCTATGCGATATCATATTTTGCACACCTTATTTTATGTATTTTTTTAATTGAATATGCAAGTCATTTAATTTTAGATTTGTTAAATTATGTTTAATATTATCTACTAATATATCTTGTGTTAATTTTATTTGTTTTAGGGTACCCCACACATGTCTAGGACTCCTCCTGGGTGAAAGAAATCCTCGAGGATGCCTAAACATCAAAAGGTAATTGAACACAATTTTAATTGACACAATTGTTTGTAAAGGTTGAAATTGTCTTAATTGGAACTTGTAGATTGATTAGTGTTTTTTGCTTATTTTATATACAACGACAATTGGGATTTCTAGAATTGTTGAATGCACTCGATACGCCAGAGGATCCAGAGAGGGAAGAGGTATGTATCTCTACTTTATTTTCTTGATTTGATGATTATATGCATGTGTACATGTGAAATTTAGATAAATTATAACCTTATCATTTTTCATAGAGGAAATACCCATAGCTGCTTCATCAATGGCAAGCCCTCCTAAGTCTACCGGGGAAGAATCTCAAGCTCCAATACACTTTTGTTCTATATATTGTAGATTTTTAGTGTTTTTGATCTATATATATTATTACCTTGCATTAATTGTATTTAGCCTATAATAATTATCATTATATTAATTGTATTTAATCTTAATCATTTTTCATATAGGAAATAGATACAGCCGCTCCATCAATGGCGAGCCCTCCTAAGTCTATTGGAGAAGTAACTCAGGCTCTAGTACACTTTTGTTCTATATATTATAGATTTTTAGTGTTTTTTATATACATATGTTAGTACCTTGTATTAATTATATTTAATCTACAATAGGCCCCTTTGTGGTTCGACCATAACTTGGACCCTTTGAAGTTCCATTTTAAGAAAACTCCTAAATTTGACAAGGAAAAGAGAAAGAAGATAATAGATCCTAGATCGGTGGATGAGGTAATCTACAGTTCAATTGCAAAGAAATTATAGTTAAATGCATAGTTATGTTGATAATTGTGAACTATTTTCTACAAAAGGATTCTAACTTAGCTTTTGAAATGTGGTTGTGTAGCCATCTATAGAGCTGGGTACTGCATCAAAGAGGCTCGATTTTGATGATCCACCACAAGTATAGGATCATATAGTGTTAGTTGTGGTCATTGAATGACCAATACATCTAGATATATTCTACATTTTTATTGTATATCGATTTGGACATGGCATATGCCACATTTTTGTAAAAATTGTATTGACTTGGCATATATGCCTTTTTTGTATACATACAAAATTATTGTGCATTTTGATATATATAAATATTGATATTCGATCCAATAAATGTGTATTGTGTTCATTATTGTGCATTTTGTTGATATTAATAGGCATATTCGATACATACACAATTTGTTCATTGTGTTCATTATTGTGCATTTTGATATATATAAATGTTGATTTATAATTGATACGATTAATTTTTGCGCAAACTATTCAATGTATTTGGTGGCTTCCCTTTTATAAAGTTAAATGAATATTTGCCGATGTAATCAACAATACGAATATAAACAACAAAAATCTATGATATAAAGCATTGCAATTGTGGAATATGATTTGATAAGATTTTTAAAATATCAAATTAACCCTACAAAACTCCTTGCCCCAATCAAAATGAAATTCAATGGTAATGGTCAGATTTGATACATGATAATGATCAATGGATGCTTTTGATTCCTTTCCTTTATATTTGTCAATGTGAGTAGTGCGAGAACACCCTCATGCTCACAATGGTCAAATCTGGGTTTTTGTTTTTCTTTCCATTGTTTCATCTAAATAAGGTGATTTGGGACCATTAATGATCATTTGGAGTCATTTGTGAAAGTTTGGGGTCATTTGGATAAAAGTTGTAAAAGTTGCTCAGTTGTTGTCAAAGTTGTCAAAGTTTAGAGCCATTTGTGAAAGTTTAGGGTCATTTGGGTAAAAGATGTAAAAATTTCTTAGTTATTGTCAAATTTGCCCAGTTATTGTCAAAGTTGTCAAAGTTGGAGTCATTTGTGAAAGTTTGGGGTCATTTGGATAAAGGATGTAAAAGTTGCTCAGTTGTTGTCAAAGTTGTCAAAGTTGCAAGATAGGATAAATTTTATTCCTTTCTTTGTGAGGAAAAACCAACATCATGAGCACATCTGTGTGGGCAGGTTTACGCTAGGCATTCTCCTGTTGTGCCTGCCAATGAGCCAAAACGTTGAGAGCCATACCCTATCGGCGTGATCTCTCAAGTGCCCTGAGTCCAAAAAAATTGTCAAACTTTGCCAGACTATTTATCGGAATCCAGGATGCATATGATTGATATTTTTGAATCTATAGGGTCATGTGAGGCTCATCTACAATGACCTATCTCAGTTTTTGATGACTCTTAGCCATTTTCAAATGGTAGCATTTTTTCACTTGGTGCAAAAACCTTCAGTTGCATGCAATGCAAAGTTGCAAGATAGGATAGATTTGATTTCATTCATCGTGGGCATAAAACAACATCATGAGCACATTTGGGTGGAAAGGTTTACGCTAGGCATGCTCCTGTTGTGCCTCCCAACAAGCTAGAATGTTGAGAGCCATACCCTATCGGTGCGATCTCTCAAGTACTCTGAGTCCAAAAAATTGTCAAACTTTGACAAACTAATTCTTGAAATCCAAGACACATATGATTTATCTATATGAACTTATAGGGTCACGTGAGGTTTGTCTACAATGACCCATCTCAGTTTTTGACAACTCAGAGCCATTTTCAAATGGTAGCATTTTTTCACTTGGTGCAAAAATCGTCAGTTGCATGCAATGCAAAGTTGCACGATAGGCTATATTTAATTCCATTCATCATGGGCACAAACTAACAAAACGAGCACATCCGGGTGGGCAGGTTTACATTAGGTATGCTCTTGGCTATTTAAATATATAAAAAAATGTTTTACAAATCAACTCATGGGATTTTATACAAAATTTGGCATTTAAATATGTACGAACCAGCTCATGGCCATTTAGATATATAAGTTTTAGCATTTAAATATGTGCAAATCAGCTCATCCCCATTTGAATATACAAATTTGGCATCTAAATATGTACAAATCATCTCATGGCTATTTAAAGATATAAAATTTTGCCTCTAAATATGTACAAATAAGCTCATGGGCATTTATATATACAAAAAATGAATATAGAACAATTCACTGATGATATATACAAAATTATCAAAATCATTCTACTCTGAACCATAGAATCAATTAAGTGAGCCTTCTGGATCAACTCTAACCCATATTGTGTCAAGTATTGCCTCGTGGTCAGATTCACAAACTTTAAAGCATCCTTGCACAAACTCTGATGAATGCATGCGATCATCACTTATGTAGAAGTGATACTCTCTTACAACCTTTCTATCCTTCTTTGGAATATCATCTGCATGCATGAATACTATGTGTACAAAAATAGAAACTTGTATAGAATGGTAATTGTAGACATCTAAAAATGTGTCATTAATTCTACACTAATTATTCGTCTATTTAATAATGTAATTCTTTAATTCTTTAATTAAATTAAATATTTCTTCTGATCAGAACATTTAACATTTCTAATTATCGAATTTCTATCATTTCATCATTTAATCAATTAACCCTATCTCAATTATTAATTAAATATATTTAATTAATTGCGACATTTTCCTTAGTCAAATCATCTTTATTATTTAATTAATTCAATTTCCTATGATTAAATAATTTTATTTAAATTATTTAATTATTTAATTTAATTCTTCCAATCCCCAAATTCTAATTCCAATTAATTCCATCTAATTTCATGTCATTTTCCCTAAATTCTAATTCTAATTAATTTCATTTCTTCCAATTTCATATTTCATCAAATCTGAATTTCATTTAATGTCATGTGCATTTGAGCATTCAAAAGTCCAAATTAAAATCCAAATTAAAAATAAAAATCAAATTCAATTTCAAAATCCTACATCACATGCTAAAATCTAAACTGATTGATCAAATTAGTTATCTAATTAGTTAACTCAGTTAACTCATCAATCATCCTTTTCAACTCTCAATCACCTTTTCTAACTGATCAATTAATCCACTTATCTCTCCAATCAATTCAATCAACTAGCTAATCTATTAAGTCTACTGGTTAATCAATTTTGTTGACTCCTCAATCAATTTTGTTAACAGATCAATCTAATGAGTTAATTGATCAATCAATTTTAGTTGTCTGTCAATCAACACTTGAGTTGAAATTTTCACCTCCTTTGTGTTAAAAATCTATAAATTCAACCTCATTTTCTCATTTCAAGCTAGAATCATAGTCTTCAAAGTTATTGTCCATCTTATGCAAGAAATCAAGTGCAATACTTGAGAGCCACCTACATTAATAATAATAGAGAAGAGCAATGGAATCTTCATCACATCAATTGAGGGAGTTTAAATTAGATTTAATTTCATTATGCAATTGATTTGATGTTATTTCATTGTAATTTAGGAGTAATTTGATTAGATTAGAGTTGGTGATTCACTTTGATAATCTAATTATGTTATTTATGCTTAATTTACCCCTGAATATAGTAATAAATAGATTGCACTTCATTTTGAGGTTGTAGTGTATAATTTTAAGCAAAATCAACGATAGAGACAATGGTACCAAGAGGAAATGTTTCCTTACATAACTTGATTTTCTTATCTAACCACCGAGCTCTATGTCTATGCATTATGAACTCATAAACTATTTTCTCTTGAAAAGTTCTCATAAATTCAGCTACACATATATTGTTTTTCACTAACTCACATCTCTTCAATTCTTTTCCATCTTTAACCCCATATGTCATGGTCTTGTACTTTCCAAAAGAAACTAGTTTCTTACCAATTTCATGTGTGCTATCCAAATGTAGACATCTTGGCAAATGTTGCAAACCACCACATGTAGCACAAGAACCTTTCAAACACGTCATCTTATAATAAATGCAACCATTATCTCTTTTAGATAGCACGCTTGAAATAAATTCTCTTGGTGACTTATGAGGTGCTTGTATATTGCATTCCTACAAAACATCATTAGTGTGCAAAGTACAACATATATGATGATAAATATCTTAGTGCATGGAAAATTCAATATGCATCCTACAACAACACGTGGTGCGTACATGATTAATCTTAACAAAAAAAGGTTTTGCCATTTCAAAAAATCTTTGACTAATTCTTATTTGAGGAGACTTTTGAAGGAACCTTTCATAAAATTTTGTTTGAGTCATATCCAAATAGCATTTGGCATGTGGCTCATGATTTCTAGATCCAATTCACCTTCTAACAACATCTCTTTGGTTAGGCGAAACCCTTGTGTTGTCATGCCAAAAAATTTCAATTAATATTCTTAGTGCATCAACAACAACCTTGTCTTTGCATGTCAATCTACCTGAGAATGCCCAAAGAGAATTATTATTAGGATCCTCTATTTTCCCCTGCCCCTCTAATGCTTTACATAATGTTGTTCTACTTATGTTTAATGACTTGTTTTTCTTATCAAATGATATTTTTTTATTTTCTTGCTCATTATGGTTGATGTAATAACACGTCGAGTAACATTAGAATCTTTAGTGCGTGATTTTGAACCAATAGCTTGATATGCATCAAATAGATTTCTCACAATAGTTCTTTCACTATCACTTTCAAATGATCTTAGGTCTAGAATTTTCATCGTCTCTCTAAAATTCAAATTTTTAATCATTTCAACAATTAATTGGCATCTTGCAGTTTGATTTAAGTTTTCAAAATAGTTTTGCCATATTATTTTAAACCTTCTTTTACAAGTTTTTTTTGTTTATTTTATTGGGCATTGGTTTCAAAATATTCTCATTGATGTCAATTAGATACTTTGGTTTCCTATGAATGATTCTAGGAGGTGTAACATTGGTGTATTGCGTGCATTAGGTACATTCATCACATCAAATAGAGTCGGTGTATGTTCATCATTTAATTGATTATTCATTGTGGTATCTTCTTCAATTGCATTAGGTTCATTTGGTAAATCAAATGTTATGGTGCATCTTCATTATTTGTTTGATTATTGATTGTGATTTCTTCTTCAATTGCATTAGGTTAATTTGGTACATAGAATTGAGATTTTGTGGATGACGTACCTTCTTGTCCCATTGTTCTTAGGTCATGTAATTTCTTCATACGCTGCCTTTGTCTTTCCTTTTTAGCCTCCCATTGTTTCGTTGTTCCTCGCTTGTCCTAAATAGAATCATATTACATATATATCTAAAGAAAAACTTAAACAATCAAATAACCATAAAATTAAGTATTATCATTATTTTTAAAAATAAAAACTATTAAACAATCATAATAACATTGACCAAACTAATTAGAACAACAATTGAATCATTTGAAATCATGCAAAACAAAAATTTCACTTACTTCCACATATAAAACTATTACAAAA
Source organism: Cryptomeria japonica (assembly GCF_030272615.1). NCBI lineage: Eukaryota > Viridiplantae > Streptophyta > Pinopsida > Cupressales > Cupressaceae > Cryptomeria > Cryptomeria japonica. The sequence goes on from NC_081412.1 coordinate 219,550,946, forward strand.
TGTAGTATCAGTTGTAGTGGGGCCTTCAACGACTTCAAAAAATCCTTTTGAGGCTGTTGAGGCCATAGGGAAACTAAGAGTATGTCCAAAAAATGTGTATGGGTTATGTTTAGTTAACCCGTATGCTCTATTACTTCCTAGAAATGACCAACAGGCCAATGTTCATATCTCATATACCCCGTACATGCTTTTACTTGTCAAAACCTTGTACGCGGTTAATTTTAAACCCCTTATGCATTACTATTAGTAAAGAAAAGGTAAGGAAAAATGAGGAGAGAGAGAGAGAGAGAGAGAGAGAGAGAGAGAGAGAGAGAGAGAGAGAGAGAGAGAGAGAGAGAGAGAGAGAAGGGGAGAGGGAGAGAGAGGGAGAGGGAGAGGGAGAGGGAGAGAAAGGGGAAGAGGGTGGAAAAGGGGGGGAGGGAGATGGTGGAGAGGATGGGAAATGAAGTGAGATAGAGGGGGGAGGGAAAGAGAAATAATGAGAAGGGAGGGGGAGAGAGAGAGAGAGAGAGAGAGAGAGAGAGAGAGAGAGAGAGAGAGAGAGAGAGAGAGAGAGAGAGAGAGAGAGAGAGAGAGAGAGAGGATGGGAAAGGAAGGGATATAGAGGGGGAGGGAGAGAGAACGAGTGGGGAGGGAGATAAGAAGAGAGAGAGAGAGGGATGGGTTATAGAGGAAGGGGGAGAGGAGGAGCATGTTGATTTATTGTTTTTGTAAGCAGTATTGGTACTAATTATTATACTATAATAATGGTTCATCTTTCCACCTTAGGACACCATATGACCCCTTAGGACATCATATGTGAAGGGAGAGAGGAGGAACATGCGGGTTTGTTATTTTTGTAAGCAATATTAGTACTTCTTTTTATATTATAATAATGGTTCATCTTGCCACCTTAGGACAACATATGACCCCTTAGGACACCATACAACCCCTTAGGATATCATATGGTCCTACTTGGAGTTTTATGGTATGCTAAGGGGTCATATGGTGTCATTAGGGGTTATATGGGGAGGGGTTGTATATAGAAATAATGGTTCACATTGCCCCCTTAGGACACCATATGACCTCTTAGGACACCATATGACTCCTTAGGACACCATACGATGCCTTAGGACATTATATGGTCCTAAGAGGTCTTATATTGTCATTAAGGGTTATTTGGGGACCTAGTGGTGCCACATATGTATTAAAACACCATATGACCCATTAGGACACTATATGACCCCTTAGGACATCATATACTCCTAAGGGGTCATGTGGTGTGTCAAGGGGTTATGTGGGGTCCTAAGAGGGAGAGAGAGAGAGAGAGAGCGAGAGAGAGAGAGAGAGAGAGAGAGAGAGAGAGAGAGAGAGAGAGAGAGAGAGAGAGAGAAGGGAGGGAGGGAGATGGGGGGAGAGGAAGAGAGAGAATGTGAATGGAAGGGAGATAGAGGGGGGAGGGAAAGAGAAATAATGGGGAGGGAGGTAGGGAGAGAGATAGTGAGGGAGAGGGAGAGGGAGAGGGAGAGGATGGGAAAGGGAGGGAGGGAGAAGGGGTGAGAGAGAGAGGAATAAAACAGGTAGAGAGGGAGATGGGGGGAGAGGAAAAGATGTCACAAGATGTCGTTAGGGGTCATATGGGGTCCTAATTGAGCCACACATGTGTTAAAACACCATATGACCCCTTAGGATATAATACACAGTTCGTGTGTGTGTGAAAAAGTGAACCTGTAGCTGCAAGCACAACACTTCAATTAAGTCATTATATGCATGGTTAGTAATCAATAATCAATAAGAAATAAACCATAGCAAAGTGACTAATTGCCTTCTAAAAGATGCGAGTATAAGATTGCTCTCAAATTTTTATAAGCAATACTAGTGACTAGACTACACCAAGACGAAGGATTTAATCTATATGATATTAAGCTATATGGATGCAAGATGGATGAGTAATTCAAGCAAATTCAAGCAACAATGCATGCAAGCAATAATGAATGTAAAATGGATGCAAGTAATCTAAAAAAGGCACAATGATTTCAATGACTCCAGAGCAAAATTAGCGTGATAATAATTTCCAAGCGTGTTCTCAAAAATCTCTGGGGTGAATTGGAATGAGAGTTGAAGACTGAATTTATAGAGAATTACAAAAAGCTCAATTTAGGATTAATTGAAAATAATTGAGAAATCAGGTTGAGTTAACCTTGAGATAGATTCCAATTATAGTTTAATTGAAATGAATTCAAATTAGAAGTCCAAGTTGCATTGGAAAATAATAATAAATTAGTTCCATGCACATCTGATAAAAATAGATAATTCTTCAATTTAATCAAGAAAAGAGTTTTCTTAATGCAACTGAACTTCTTTTTCTGAAAAGCTTTGAGTTCCAATTTTAGAGAATAATTCAACAATTCAATTAAATTGCTTTTTTGATTTCAAGTTCTAAATTTAGAAAAAGAAATAATATCTCAAGTTTGATTTCTCTCTCAATTCAATTCTTTTTTTTTTGACTTTTGTTTTGTTTCAATTCAACTCTTTGTAATAAATTAATTCATCTTTTGTAATAAATTAATCCTTTCGCATGATTGAATGGAAAATTTATTAATTAATTAAATATGCAAAGATATTTAATAAATTAAAATGGGATAATTGATCAAAATGATTATTCTTGAAATAATTTGATTAATATTGAGTGATTGATTTGCCATGTGATTTTTGATAATTAAAGAATTAATAATGTGCTCAAGATTGATTTAATTGCCTTTGGTTAGGACCTTGGTGATGTTGTCGAGATTAGGGGCCCATGGTTTAGATGATCAATTTTAGGGTATTACATTTGCCTCTCTTTGAATTAATGTGCGGGCAACACTTTGATTCAAAGAATGTGTGATGTCTAGGAGATGCCAGTTCTGAATTTGATTGATCACGAACTAGATAAAAAGTGAGGTGTTAGCTTGATTCGAAGCGACAAAGTTAAATGAGGTCTGATTAAAGTGATACCGATCCTGAACTTGATTGAACTGAGGAATGATAGAAAACAAAGATACCGAACTTGAACTTGATTGATCAAGAAGCGGATCTTACTAATCGAGAACTTGATTGATCTTAGATACAGTGAATAATGATAAAAATCGATCTTGAACTTGATTGATCAAGACAAGATGAGCAAAGATTAAACCGTCCAGCTTGATTAAGAAATGAATACTAAACACCCGCTTAGATTTAGAATGACCAAAGAAACTCTTTAAACTTTTGATTGAGTTCAAACGAATAATCAGTTTGATTTGAAGCGATGAAACTGATTAATGTTAAGAGATTAATTTAGATGAAAGACAAATATCAGCTTGATTTGAAGTGATGAAACTGATATGCCCCTAGCGATTGATTGATTCAGATTATCGAGAGATTTCAACTTGATGTGAAGCGATGAAGTTGAGATGCCCCTTAGCAATAAGGATTTTTTTTCTTTAATTAGTAAGATTTTGCTTGACTTTTGATGAAGATTTGAAAAAAATTCTTGACTTGTGAGATGTGAAGTCATAAGGTCATGAGTATGCCCCCTCGGGAGCAAAATCGAAAGATAGCAAGGGTAGTTGATTATAGGCAATTGTTTGGCGAAAATAAGTTATTTGAGCACAAATTGATTTTGAGGATTTTCTTGAAGATTTGGCAATGATTGATGAGAAATTGAGCGTAGAGTTGATTGGTAGAATTGAAATGTGGATGTGTAGAATTGAAATTGAATTAAGATTCAGTGTTGAAATTGAGCGCAATTTGAAGAAAGAATGAGCATTAATGAAAAAAGCTCTAAGTGGTCAAAATTGTGAAATTGACTAGCAAGACAATCTCGAATTTCGATTTCGATCCCGAAAATGGAATCAAAGAAGGCACATTAGCCAAGGGTACAATTTTCGTGTCCATCGGAGCAAGTTGAAAAATTAGGTTTTAGGCTATATATAGGACAAAAGTGTCATTTTCAATTCATTTTAACCCTCCAAGTTTGAAAATTCAAAAAAGCCTTCTGCGAAGAAAAATGGTGGTCCCTACTCGTCAGCATCGATTTGAGCGCCAGAGAAGACATAATCGACCTCGAAACTATGAGCCAATGGTAAGTGATCGATCTTTAGCCTCTTTATGTTTCCAAATTTGAATTTTTTTGTGTATTTTTCACGTTTTCGACGGGTTTTAGGTCGGGTTTCTCGATTTATCGTGCGAGACAGGATCCTGTCTCGTACAAGAAACTGGCAAATTTTGTTTTATCGTTTAAACCCATTAGAATTGTCATACGAAAGCAACCCTTGTGTCGTATGACAGGTTGGTTAAAAGACCATTTTGTCGTGCATTGTATAAAACTTTGTCGTTTGAGGCTGTTTTCTTGTACAAGAGCCATTCCTGACTCGTACGAGATTCTGTTTAACTGTGTTTTGTCGTTCGGAAAATAGTGACAATTTTTGAAAGTGTAAACATGAAATTTTGACTTTGCATTTAACTTATTTGGATTTGCGTGATGTTTAACTTCTCTTGCAGGCTAATTTGGAATGTTTTCTAATATTCTTTGTTGGGTTTTTGTAGGTTTGTTTACCTCCTGTGCTCTTCAGATGTGTATATCCACCCACGATGGCTTTAGTTCGGGATTTGTCTGAGGTTGAGCAGGCTCATGTTGATTTATGCGGCTTGGCTCATTTGATGAGGTTACCTGATATCTGTGTGAACCACGGGATGCTCACGGCGTTGGTAGAACAATTTCATTCGGAGCATAATACCTTTCATTTGCCAGTTGGGGAGTTGACCGTCACTCCTTAGGATATGTACAGGATCCTTCGTATCCCTTTTGCTGGGGATAAGGTGGACTATGATACCACATTGTTACCTGGACTGCAGGCACTGAGGAATGTATTCAGGGATCCAGATATCTTGACTCGTTCTATGAGTTGGGATATACTGATGAGCAGGTACAGTGAGGATTATCCGCTGGCATGTGTCTTAGTAGGTTTTATTGGGTGCTTTTTGATGCTAGACCGAGGGCAGCAGGGTTTCCAGAGTGGATGGGGCTGGATGCTCGAGCGATTGATAGAGTCCCCTCAGAGACTTGGCTGGGGTTCTTGCTTACTGGCCCACATGTATCGAAAGATGCATGAGATAATTTATAGAGAGGGGCAAAGCATGGCTGTTGGGGTGTAGACTTTGTAGGTGTGGGCTTGGGAGCACCTTCCCGTGTGTTGACCGATAGTGACAGACAACAGGGAGCTAGGACACCCGATCATTTATAGATATGCTGGATATATCATGCAGTCCCATCTGGGCCAGACAAACTTCTAGATACGATAGCTCGATGACTTGATAGCTATCGTATGGTGACCATATAGAGAGTTAGAGCCATGGGATGACTGGCGGGCAGTGCGTAGCGATCTATTTGTCACACACCCACTGATTGGGAGATCGCAGACTATTGTGGAGTGATTTGTCATTTCACGAGTGATGAGGCAGTATGGCCAGCCTCAGGGGATCTCACAGGAGTTTACAACATATGCTAGGTATGTTGATGAGGAGAGGCAGGGTTGGGCACCTAGGCTATCTTATGCCTTGGCTATGTAGGAGCTAACAGGTTTACCCCGCCTGAGGTGGGATTACCTGGAGGATATAGCAGATGCAGGGGTATTGCCCTAGTACAGGGATTATTTACAGCAACATCCATTCCCTTGGTTTACGGATCTTGGAGAGCATGTGCCTCATATCGAGGATGTGGAGGATGATGCCCCCGCACCGGCACAGGGATAGGTACAGAGACAGGGTCATAGGCAGGGATAGGGCCAGAGACCAGATGCTCCATGATGGACTGGTGGTGATCCTAGTGCCAGCAGTAGTAGAGTGTGAGCTGACATTGGACAACAAAGGGGTGAGGGTGGATCTCTTGGGAGAGTAGGCGTGAGGTTGGGTGGGGGAGAGGAGGAGCGAGCAACTTCGAGATAGGTCCGTCAACGGCGAGAGGAGTAGGGTGGAGCGACAGGTGTAGATGGTGGTGGAGATGGCGGCAGAGAGCCTGCGAGAGAGTAGGGGGCTGACACGAGTCGGTCGATGAGAGCACGTCTTGCAGAGCTACAGTCATAGTTGTTAGTGGTACAGACTTAGTTGGCAAAGCGAGACCGACAGCTGGCCGAGGTGAAGACTGAGCATGATCGCTAGATTGCGGCTTTGAGAGCAGAGTCGAGAGAAGAGATAGAGTCTCTATGACAGGAGGTCCTTCTCCAGTGTAGTAGGGCATCTTATTATGTAGCCATGTATAGTGTTGTAGTTCCTGTTGCACAACAGGTGCAACCTTATTCGTAGTATATGGCCAGATCGGAGGGAGCGCGAGCACATCAATAGGATCCCAGGCATCAGGCTCCTCCTCCTCCACCAGGCGATGAGGGAGAGGGTACCAGCTAGATGATTTTTTTTGTAGCTCGGATATTTTTTTTTTGTAGACACACCCATTTTTTTGTAGCCTATACGATTCTTGCTTCGATGGGAGTTTGTACATGTCATTGGACATCATTTTGTACTCTTAGACTTGAGATGATATATATATATATATATATACGAGATCCGATTTGACTTCATTGTACTTGTGTCAATTCGATTATGAGATGTTTCTATATGCTTTATTCTATATGTATGCATTTCTTTTTCAACATGAATGTATGTATTACAAATGATAATGGATGTCTATGTTTTTGTTTATTTTCATATGCAAATAAATGAATGAAAATGAGCAGTGCAATTTTTTTTGTTTGTTTGTTTTCTATGTAATAAGATGAATACAAATGATAAATAATAAAATGAATGAATCTATATGAAATTTTATGTATGCAGCTAAACATCTCAAAACACAAGTACTCGATCGGAGAAATAATGATAAATAGACCACTTAGCATAAGAAATGATGATGCTTTCAGCTCTCATTCTGAAGATAAAGAGATTATTATTATCACACCAAAATCACCCTAGATTCACTAAAATGCAGAATGAAATGCAAAATGATGTGCAAAATACAACCTAAACCTAGTCACTAGATTTAAAATACTTAAGATTCATCACTGAGCATAACGAACACAACAGGCAAGGTAGAGTTCCTTTCTTTTTCAATGTGCAATATTAATTATCTTGTCCGCAATGACCCTTTTTTTTGTTCATATCCTTGGATAGATTTTGTAGGGACCCAAATTGCATCATAAAGAAATTCCCTCAAAACAGACAAAGAAATGACATGGACCTCCCTGTAACATACAAATAAGCGGAGTCGAGGTATGTGAGGCGATTTCACCTTAATGTGAAGACTCTTATCACAAACACCCAGCTAATTTATATGTTCCCAGATCGTCGGGATCATTCCTACAAGTAGAAAACAAAGAAAATATTATGCTCCCAATCCTTACATCTCTTAGTCAATACAGACTTCCTCGAGTTACTCAAGGGGATAATAATCGAAAACCAATATAAAAGATAGCATACAAAGAAAATTTTCCATTCATAGCTCAAACTGTTTAGTAATTGTTCTTCGTTATGTTGTTTTGCTTGTGAACTCAGTGATAAAAAATCTGTAGTAGTCAGGAGATAGGTGACTGACTCAGAGTGGCTAACCAGGCTTTACTGACGGAATAATGACTTGGTTGACACTGCTTAGGATATGTAATGTGCTCTGTCGAGTAACCTAAGACTAGGACATTGATCTGTTTCAAGTCATGAGGGTTCCAATGAACCAGGATGTCACAAAAGTGACTGAAAATATGTACAAGCAAAAGCAAAAGATACTTGAAAGCGGGAAATGCCAACGTTGCGTTGATAGATGGAGCGCTTGAGTACAAGAGGCGCCTGTTTGCCAGGTTTTCACCTGTTTGGTAGAGAGTCATCATCATTTTTTTTTTTACCAAGGTGCCTGTTTACCAGGCTTTCACCAAGGCATTTTCTCTCTTTATATATATATATTTTTCTTTTTTCTTTTTTCTAATTTTTTTGTATTTTATGATTTTTCCATTTTTTTAGGATTTTTTTCAGGACTTTTTCAGCTGTACAGTTTGCTGGAGCAGGGAATGCTAAGCAAAGAATCTTTTCAGGTGGATGGTGTTAATCGGTTCTTGAAGTTGTTCTCCTTCCAATATTGAGAGTTGATAGGCACCAGAGCTGAAGACTGCAGTAACGATATAGGGACCCAGCCAGTTGGGTTCAAACTTCCCTTTGTTGTCTCGAAACTATTGATTTTTTGGATTTTCTCTCAGAACTAGGTCACCAACTTGAAATTCTCTTTGTTAAACTTTCTTGTTATACCCTCTAGACATTCTCTTCTGATACACTCTAAGATGATCAAACGCCACTTGTCGACGCTCATCCAGCAATTCGAGTTCTTGCAATCTAGATATTCTACGATCTTCATCAGTAACAATACCTTGCAACATAACTCTTAGAGATGGTATTTCTACTTCAATAGGTAATACTACTTCGGACCCATACACCAAAGAGAAAGGTGTAGCCTCAGTAGGTGTTCTGATACTTATTCTATAAGCCCATAGTGCCGAATTGAGCTGCAGATGCCAATCTTTTCCGGATTTGTTCACTGTTCTGTGCAAGATAGTCAGTAGGTTTTTGTTAGATGCCTCAGCTTGTCCATTACCTTGAGGGTAATATACTGATGACCAGTGTTGCTTTATTTTGAATTTCTCACAAAGTTCATCCAGGTCTTTTTTCTTGAACTATCCTCCATTATCAGTCACGATGGACGAAGGTATCCCATACCTGCAAATTATATAGTTTAGGATGAATAAGGCGACTTGTTTACCAGTTGCTTTGATGAGCGGAATCATCTCTACCCACTTGGTGAAATACTCAGTGGCCGTTATGATGAATTTATGTACGTTGGATGAAGCAGGATATATCTGACCAATGAGATCAAAGGCCCATTGCTAAAAAGGCCAATGTGTAATGAATGGTATGAGATCCCTCACCGGGGCATGTATGAGATTTCCATGAAGCTGACATTTCTCACAAGTCTTAGCAAATTTTATGGCATATTTTTCCATATCTAGCTAGTAGTAGCCAGCCCATAATAGTTTCCAAGCTAAAGTAAAACCATTCAAATGAGATCCACAAATACCTTCATGAACTTCCGATAATGCACGTTTTGATTCTTCAGTTTCTAGACATCTAAGCAAAGTACCGTCCAAACCTCATCTAAATAAATCGTTAGCTATGATAACATATCGTTAAGTGTTTCGAGTTAGGTTTCTCTTCTCGTTACGAGTAAGGTTTTCAGGGATAATTTGGTCACAAAGATAGGAATAGATGTGGCTGTATCAGGATGAATCATGTCCAATAATAGAACAGACTATTTGGGTCTCAGAAGAATCATAAGCAGGGTAATATAACTCTTCCATCAGGAAATCAAAGCAAAAATTGGACTCCTGTAGCTCAGGTATAGATGCGAAGGTAGCCATAGCATTAGCTACTCTATTTGCTGATCTAGGAATTTGTTGGAATGATACAAAAGCAAAATACTTCTTGAAATCATCTACCATCCTCTTGTAAGGCATCAACTTCTCATCCCGAGTCTAATATGTATCGTTGATTTGATTGATGACCAGCTGAGAATCTCCATAAATATGTAATTCAGCAACCTTCCATTCAATGGCTAGTTTTATTCCATTTACCAGTGCTTCATATTCTGCAATGTTGTTTGTGCAAGGGAATAGAATCTTGTAAGACTTTGGAATTGAGTACTTCTGAGGAGTAATGAATAGTATGCCGGCATCTGAACCATTTTGAGTAAAGGACCCATCAAAGAACATCTTCCAGGGTTGTTGAGTAAGATGCATTATTGATTCATCTGGGAACTCAATGTGTAGTGGTTGAGTATCTTCAAGTGGAGCTTCAGCAAGTTGATCAACAATTACCTATCCTTTTATGGCTTTGCATTCCACATATTCAATGTCAAACTCTGTAAGGATCATTACCCACTTTGCCAATCGTCCGATGAGTGTTGCTTTATTACGAAGATACTTGAGTGGATCAATTTTGGCCACCAGCTTGACTGAATGTGTGAGCATATAGTGCCTCAGTTTCTGTGATGCAAAGACTAATGCCAAGCATGCTTTTTCTATTATACTGTAGCTCATTTCATAAGACACCAATGTCTTGCTGATGTAATAAATAGCTCTTTCCTTTTTGTTGTCATCCTGTTGTGCCAGAAGTGCCCCCAATGATGAATCAGTTGCTGATATGTATAAGATTAGTGGTTTACCTTGAATAGGTGGCATCAATATCAGTGGATTTGACAGATACTCTTTGATTTGCTAAAGATGTTGTTCACATTCTTGATCCCAATTGTATAATACGCCTTTCCTTAGTACCTTTGTAAAAGGTTGAGCTTTGTCTGCTAGTTGAGAAATAAATCTTCTAGTGGATTGGAGACGTCCCTGTAGACTTCTCATTTGACTGATGTTCTTTGGAGGTGGCATTTCCATTATAGCTTGGACCTTCTTAGGATCAACCTCGATGCCCTTCTTTGAAATGATGTAGCCAAGTAGTTTACCAGATGTCACTCCAAATGCACACTTCTTTGGACTTAATCAGAGCTTGAACTTTTCCATTCTGTCAAGTATAGGACCTAACTCTTGAATATGCGTTGATCTTTTCATAGTCTTCACTAAGGTGTCATCAACATAATCTTCCATATTCTTATGCATCATGTCATGAAAGATAGTTGTAACTGCTCTTTGATAGGTCGCTCCCGCGTTCTTTAACCCAAATGGCATAACGTTCTAGCAAAAGGTTCCCCATGTACAGGTGAAACCTATCTTTTCTTGATCTCCAGGAGCGATTTTAATCTGATTGTAGCCGGAGAATCCATCCATTAGTGAGTACATCTCATACCCAGCTGTCATGTCGCCTATCATACCAATATTTGGCAATGGAAAGTCATCTTTTGGACATGCTTTATTGAGATCTCTAAAATCTGTACAAACTCTGATAGATTTATCTACCTTTGACATAGGTACTATGTTGGAAATCCATTCAGTATAATCTATCGCTCTGATAAATCCAACTTTGAGTAGTTTCTCTAGTTCAGCTTTGACCAATAGTGTGACATGCGGGTGCATCTTACGAAGTTTTTGTTTAACTGGTTTTACCCCTTGTGTGATTGAGAGATGGTGCATAATGAGATCAGGATCCAAGCCTGGCATATCAAAGTATGGCCATGCAAAATTTATTTTCTTCTCTAGGAATAGCTGAGTGAAATCCTTCAATTCCTCTGCTGATAGTGATTGAGCTATGTGAATAATTTGTGGTGTGTCTTGATTCCCGATATTCACTGGCTGAGTTGGCTTGATCAATATGGAAGACCGCTCCTGAAAATGACTGGGCAGTATACCAAGTATCTCACCTTCAGGTGCCTCAGAGAGGTTTTCACCTTTAGGTACATCCTTTATTTTCTCTTTTTTAGATTCTGACACCACCACAATTTGGTTTTCGCCATCAGATCTTTTATTTTTATCTTTTCCTATTTTTGTGACTAAGATACTTGATATTCTCTTCAGTCATATTTTCACTCCATTCACTGGTGGAAGAGTTAATAGGTTCGACTGCATTGAGATAATAGGATAATGTATAGTCATTGGCAAAAATAGGTATATCCATGGGTTGATTCTGTAAAGTACAGTCAATCAATTCGGGATGTATTAGGGACAAATTTTGGATAGGTTCAATAGTGTTCACAGTATTGTTATCACAGCTGCGGATCAAAAAGTCGAGTTCCAGAATGATACCTTGTGTAAGTGTCTCGAGACCAGGAAGAGTCAGATCATGATTATTAAAGTTCACGTTAATATTTAATCAATCTAATCCAATAGGCATACTTATAACATCGTTGACTAAGTCAGACTGGACGTCATGTTGTGGTTTAACAGCAATAAGACTAGTAGGCAATTTTTCATTGTTTGTATCAGATGATTTAGAATTTGAGGATGAGTAAGTATCATAATGAACAGGACTGTCATTAGAGTCATCAGAATCATCAGAGTTATTTGATGAAGTTTCCAAGTCTCTTTCAGGTGATTTAGTAAGCATATGTATGGTATCAATACTAACATCTTTAATGCTACAAATTCCTTCATCTTGTAGTTCATTTGTCATTTGTATCTGACACACCTGTTGACATGGTCTCATTGTTTCTGCGACTTTCTGTCGTCTACTCCATTCAGCTTCTTCTGGACTAACAACTGGTTCTTGTCCTGCAGCTTCTAACTCTACCTATGTAGTTCTATAACTGATTTGTTCTGTTTCAGGATAAGGACACATAGATGAGAAGCTTTCTGGTATTGTTCCTTCTTTCAGTGCTTGTTCATAATTTTCTTGCCTCTTTTGTCTAATTTCTTGTATTTCCTTCTCTAGTTTTAGGCACATCAACTCTTGAGTATCATTTATGACACCACTAGATTCTTCTGGAGTTTCTGTAGCGGATGTGTCTAAAAGATAGTCAGGACCCCATTCATACTCATTTGAATCAGTCTCTAAATCATCTACCTGTTGCCTGCCAGTATATGTGATTGGAACTTTTAATGGTGCAAACAATTCTCTAATTCTTACAAATTCATCTCTTATATCTTCAAGAACCTCAACTTCTTGTATTATCGTAGCTGATACCGTCGAAGCTTGAGCATTGACTATTTCTTCTTTCTTGACTGTTGATTCCTCTCTCTCTTTTCTACACTCTTCTTTCGTTTGTTTAGCATTTGCTTTATGTAATGTTAAAGGCGATATCTTTTTCAAGCCTTCAGACTTAGAAACATGTTTTTGTTCTGATGTCTTTTTAGGATTGTATCCCAGTCTAGCTTTATCATGTGTGTATTTGGTTTGTAGCTGAATTGGTTAAGTAATACCTTCTTTTTGTTTGCCCAAAGGACCAGTACCCGAGTACCCCATGCGCTGAATCATTTTGTAACCACGACCATACTGGTTTGAGGAAATCTCACAATTTCATACCTCCTCATTTGGACTATCTTCCTTATAGATCCAGTTAAGCACAACATCCTCTTCTATTTCATCTGCCAAGGAGGTAGAAGACTGTATAAAGAGACCATCATATATAATAGTCAGAGCTGGAGTTTGGGTTCTCATAGCCTCTGATAGCTTGCCTAACTATTTTGGCGATGGAGGAAGAGAAACTAATGATAATACTAGTTCTATCTTGTAGCTATCCATGCCAGTATCTGTAATCTTCAATCTCTTTTCTAAGTCTTTTATCAATGTTTCTGGATCTTCATTTGGAGAGGTTGCCCTATTATGAGGCACAAAAGTATCTGCACCTTTTGTCAATGCATTATAGATGACATTTGTATCAGCCGAAATATTGAATTCAGCTCCATTATAAGGAAACTTTAAGCATTGGTGATATGTTGAGGGCACTGCCTTCATTTCATGAATCCATGGCCTGCCCAACAATATATTGTATGACAATGGAATATCAAGAACCTGGAAAAGGATATCTCTCTCTACCGGTCCCACTCTGATTGGTAATGATACCAAACCTTTGGAGGTCCTCTCTTCTTCATCATAGGCTTTAATTGTTATTTTCTTTCCTGGATTAATTACATTTTCAGAGAATCCTAGTTGTGTAAGCAGATGATAAGTATAGATATTCAACCCCGCGCCTCCATCTATCAAAACACAATTAACTCTGTGTTTGTGGATCATGGCTTCAATATGCAATGGCTGGTTATGTGGATGATTTAATTAGTTGTCATCTTCCTCAGAGAAGGTCAAATAGTGAGGTGAAGTCAAATGACCCACCATAGACTGAAACCGATTAAATCTTTTGGAATGTTGGTAGTGAGCAATGCTTGGTGTAGAATTTCCTTGTGAGCAGATGAGAGCTGTAGAAATTCAAAAATTGAAATTTGAGCATTTGTCCTTTTCAACTGTTCAACCACGTTGTATCCAGAGGATGATGAGGAGGTTAATCTTTTAAATTTGTCCAAGGTTGATTCCTTTTGTTTATTTGGTACAGTTGTTGGATTTGATGTTTCTTGAGCCGGTTTGGAAGAGCTAGCTCCTTGGAGGGTGACTTTCTTTTGAGATCTGGTCAGAGCTTTTGCATATCATGATTCATTTGGTTTATCTTGAACTATAATCACATTGCAATATTCTGAGTGTGAAGGTTCAATCATGCTGATAATGTTGTCCTGGCTGGCATAAGCATAATTTACGTTGGCACCTCCTTTGGTCTTTGAGGAATCACCTTGTTCATAAGCAGGAAAAGGGTCTTTAAATGCTTTATGATCAGTATTGGTTGGGTGATTCCCAACAACAACTTTACCAGCGTCTATGAGATCCTGAATCTCATGTTTTAGCTTCATGCAATTGTTTATGTTATGACCCTTATTTCGATGGAAGTCACAGTATTCATTTTCTCTCCACCATCTTTGTTTGACATCTGGATCATATGGTCTGGAGTTATCTTGTAGTGTTATCAATTTGTTTGCCAATAGAGTTTTGAAAGCTGACTCATATGATTCTTCAAGAGGAGTAAAACATGCTTAGGTCGGGAAAGCCAAGGCTTTTCTTTGAACCATTCCTTTGTTTTCTTTGGTTGATTTTCTGCTGCAATTTCAATGACTTTAAGCACTTGTGTACCACTGGCCAGATTGAATATTGTTGATTTTGAGTTGGTTTTGACAGTGTCTACTACTCCATCATTAACAACATTCTTGTTGTTGTCTTTGGCAAATTTCCAATACTTGTTCTTCTCTTTAGAATTGGATCCTGTTTTTGTTTCTTTCCAAGGTGTAATATCTCCCTTTTTTATGAGCACATCTTCCATTCGAATGGCATTATCTACCATTTTGTTAAATGATGGGTGTACTTGCATTTCTACATTATATTTCAGTTTGGGGACCAAGTTATTGACAAACATTTTCTCAGAGTCTAGGATAGGTCGTGGGTACCTAGAGAACATCCTTCTTTAGCATTGGAGAAAAGTAAGAAGAGGTTCCCCTGTTTTCTATTGAGTATTACAAAGTTCGATCATAGTCACAGGATGTCGAATGTTGTATGAGTATTGTTGTAAGAACAGTTGGATTAGTTCTTCGAATGTTTTTATTCCTTTGGGTAGACTTGAGAACCATTCCATTGCTTGACCCCCTAAACTCCTTGGGAAGAGACACATAAGGTACGCTTGATCATGCATGAATTCCATACAAGCAACACTAAATTCCCTGACGTGATCTTGAGGATCTAAGGTACCATCATATTTATCAAATTTTGGGATTTCTACTCATGAAGGGAATGGAGGCATGTGTAAATTCTTGTCAAATGGGAAGGGACATATTGCTTCCAGAGCATATTGGTTTGGGGAATTGTCCTTATTCTTCAAGTCTATGAGCTCTGTTTGCAAAGCTATTAACTATTTGTGTACCATGAGTATAGGTGAGTCTTTCCTCTTAGTAACAAGTGTTTGAACATCATAGCCAACAGGAAGTTTAGCACCTTGATCTGCTAGTTCTAAGAAATAGTCTTCCTTTTCTCAGATCATGATAGTTTTCATCATTTTTCTAAAGTCTTTGTCTTTCTGACAATCAAGGATTTCTTTTTCTGGAGGTTCAGTAGCTTTGTCAGTCTCACTTGATGATGAGGAGTCATTATGATTTTCAGGAATATTACGGTCATTTTTGTTTCCATCATTGTATTCTGTCTCATGTATAGTGGGAGATTTCGGTTGATCAAAAATTGGTCCGCCTGATGACGATGGTATGTCAGTGAGGGGATCCTTCATGTAGAATGGATTATCTTGATAAGTGAAGGTTTGTTCTTTGTCTTTGTCTTTTGTCTTACGAGAACTCCTAGTTTGAATAGGCATTTTTATGGATTAGTGTGACCTAGAGTTGTTTTGTGATGCAGAGGTCAAGATCAATCTTAGAGCTAGTTTGTTCTATTTAGCGTATTGTTTTGGGAGAAACAACTGAGATTTTGTCTGATTTCAGGAACGATCTATCCTGTCTACGATGTTTTCCTGGGTTGATTCTAAAATTGTAACTAAGATTCAGTCTGATTCAGGAATGATATATCCTATGTAAGACATTATCTAAGTGACTTGAGTTTGATAGGTAGTTTTGATTGAACTAGCTGAAGGGTGATCGACCAAATCACACAACAAAAAAATGGTAGAGGTACACTATCTTGATCTGTTTTATGCTCAGGAAAATGATAACCAGTATTATGCTCACTGTAGACTATGTTTTTGGCAATTTTGAATGTTCTGTCTGACAAAACCAGAGACTCGTACGACTGGGTTTTCTGAACCAGACGATAATTTTTTAGTTACAGGATGACAAAATTTCTGGTTCATATGAGTTGCTGTCTTATACTATATGACTGATGGGCATGTGCAGGACGACAAAAGACTGAGGTCGATTATGTCTCGTACAAGACATAATACAATGCAAGATGATGAATGATTTAGACTCATACGACAAAGAATCTACTTTAGAATGACAATTGAGTAGATTCGTACAACACAAGACTGGTGTAGCATGATAAATTAGCAGACTCGTACGACTGTTCACAGGGCAGAGACTAAAAATTATGAGTTTTCTGACGGCTGAGTATGACCAACTAAGTATGACAAATTCTAAGATGGACTGATTTTTGACTGGGATTGACTATTTTCTAACACGGACAGAGTTTCGACTTAGGGTGGACTAGTTTCTGACACAGACAGAGTTTCGACCTAGGATGGACTAGTTTCTGACACGGACAGAGTTTCGACCTAGGATGGACTAGTTTCTGACACGGACAAAGTTTTGACTTACTGAGTTGTTTCTGGTCTTCACTGATTTTTGGTATTTCCATTTTTTTTTGTTTCAGGGATGAAAAACACAGAAAACAAGTAGTATTTATAGTGACTTCAATCACAACATGCAAACCCTAAGGAATTTGGTGAGGAAAGAAAACCTTTTCTTGTAGACTCAGGTACACACCCAATAGCTAATTAGAATACGACCGCTGAGTCTCACGCAATGGATTCTCAATGCCATATTATCCGACTCCAAACACTAATGGGGGCACGAAATGACAAGTATCTTGGGAGAGTTACTATCTCTCTTGCACAAAGATTATCCCCCTTTCG
The DNA here is from genome assembly GCF_030272615.1 of Cryptomeria japonica. Lineage (NCBI taxonomy): Eukaryota > Viridiplantae > Streptophyta > Pinopsida > Cupressales > Cupressaceae > Cryptomeria > Cryptomeria japonica. Next base: position 219,568,074 of record NC_081412.1, read on the forward strand.
GAGATGAACTGGGTAGCTTCTAATTTTAAATTGGATTTAGTCAGGGATCTGTTCGGCGCGTTGAGGTATAAACTCAATTAAGAGGTCTCCCAGCCTTGAAAACCAAGGTTTAATATACCCGAAGGTACAGAGGAGAGCTATTCCCGAGCACTACCGTTGACTTGATTTTCATCAAATCACGTTTATTTTATAGTGGGTTGGAGTACTTGGCATCTAGTCGTTCCCACTTAGGTCGTTCCCCTCACACCGACCGTAACGACTTTAAGAGTTTTTCAACCCCTCGGGAGGGCAGGCCTGCTAAAGATGTACAAATCTCAAACAAAGAAAAAGCTTCAAGGGTTTGGATTTCTGATTGTCTAGAAAAAGACAAGAGCATACTCTCCTACCTCTCAGAATCTTCTAAAAGCACAAAAGACAGATTTGTTCTTTAACCAGATAGCAAGTTAGGTTCCTAAAAATGAATTTAAAGAATACATGATGTTTAGTCGATTCTCCTTAGGCAACCTGCAAAGACAATGAATTAGTAGTCATATTGTCTTTGTGCGACAAGCAATATTCTTCGACAAGCGTTTTGCAAAAACTAGTTAGGTTGTGAAAAACTCTGAGACAGATAGATAAACAGTCAAGGTCAGTCGTCAGAAATGAAAAAAATAGGAAATTTTGCCTCTTTTACCAGAAAATATAGAATCGTACGACAGAGTTTCGACTCGTACGAGACAGGATACAGCATAGTACGAGACCAGATTGCTGATGATGTTGACTTGTACGACAGATGATTACTACTCGTACGACAGAGGGTATGCTTGCACGACTGGCGTGTATACTCATACGATAATATGTTTGTAATTCGTGCGACACTTGAAATTTGTCATTTCAGCCTGTAAGAATTGTCATATGAGATGTACAGATGAAAAACCGAAAAATCTGAAACTTGGAAAATAAGAAAAAAATAAAGGAGTCAGTCTTGGAGGCCGAAAAAAATGTAGTCTTCGGGCCCCACGGTGGGTGCCAGAAATGTGTGTGTGAAAAAGTGAACCTGTAGCTGCAAGCACAACACTTCAATTAAGTCATTATATGCATGGTTAGTAATCAATAATCAATAAGAAATAAACCATAGCAAAGCGACTAATTGCCTTCTAAAAGATGCGAGTATAAGATTGCTCTCAGATTTTTATAAGCAATACTAGTGACTAGACTACACCAAGACGAAGGATTTAATCTATATGATATTAAGCTATATGGATGCAAGATGGATGAGTAATTCAAGCAAATTCAAGCAACAATGCATGCAAGCAATAATGAATGTAAAATGGACGCAAGTAATCTAAAAAAGGCACAATGATTTCAATGACTCCAGAGCGAAATTAGCGTGATAATAATTTCCAAGCGTGTTCTCAAAAATCTCTGGTGTGAATTGGAATGAGAGTTGAAGACTAAATTTATAGAGAATTACAAAAAGCTCAATTTAGGATTAATTGAAAATAATTGAGAAATCAGGTTGAGTTAACCTTGAGATAGATTCCAATTATAGTTTAATTGAAATGCATTCAAATTAGAAGTCCAAGTTGCATTGGAAAATAATAATAAATTAGTTCCATGCACATCTGATAAAAATAGATAATTCTTCAATTTAATCAAGAAAAGAGTTTTCTTAATGCAACTGAACTTCTTTTTCTGAAAAGCTTTGAGTTCCAATTTTAGAGAATAATTCAACAATTCAATTAAATTGCTTTTTTGATTTCAAGTTCTAAATTTAGGAAAAGAAATAATATCTCAAGTTTGATTTCTCTCTCAATTCAATTCTTTTTTTTTGACTTTTGTTTTGTTTCAATTCAACTCTTTGTAATAAATTAATTCATCTTTTGTAATAAATTAATCCTTTCGCATGATTGAATGGCAAATTTATTAATTAATTAAATATACAAAGATATTTAATAAATTAAAATGGGATAATTGATCAAAATGATTATTCTTGAAATAATTTAATTAATATTGAGTGATTGATTTGCCATGTGATTTTTGATAATTAAAGAATTAATAATGTGCTCAAGATTGATTTAATTGTCTTTGGTTAGGACCTTGGTGATGTTGTCGAGATTAGGGGCCCATGGTTTAGATGACCAATTTTAGGGTATTACAGTTCGAAGGGGTCATATGGCATCATTGGGGGTTATGTGCGGTCCTAATGGGGCCGCACATGTGTTAGAACATCATATGACCCCTTAGGACATCATATGGTCTTAAGGGGTCATATGTGTGCTAAGGAACCTTACATGATGTCACTAGGTGTTATGTGGGGTCCTCAGAGAGAGAGAGAGAGAGGGGTGCGTAGGGATACAATGTAATAAGATATCAAAAGACAATATATATGCATATATTTTATATACATATATGTATACTTACAGGCATACATACATTATATACATATAATATATACATAATATACATATACATATATGTATGCATACACAAACACATTTTAAACATACATATGTATTTTTTTGTGTTAGGTTGTCTTTATGTGGAGATAACCCATATAGGGTTTGTATTCTTAAAACCCTATATACGCTTTATATTCAAAATAACCCGTACCCACTTTATTTTATCTAGGCTTGTAAATAGGCTTGGATGACAAAGTTGTGGGTTGGAAGTTTGATTTTCCTCCATTTCCCTCTGTTTTGACATGTTTTATTTTATCAACTTGGTTTCTCGACTTTCTCATCATCAAGTCTACAGTTCATCAACTAGGTATTTCTAAAATTGCCACCATATTTTCACCCATCTTCTAAGCTTTCTAACCATATAATTGTTTTTAAATTTGAACAATAATAACTTATTATTTGAATTTCTTTTACCAGCATCTCCATAGTTCTCAGAGACATGCGTACCAATTTTTTAATGACTTTTGATCTACTTATCTAAATTTAAAAAACTTTATATATTATTATAGTGCACTTGATTATTTACAATTTAATTTTTTTTTGCAATTTCGATTGTTTTGGTCCAAGTTATGCTTTGCGCACGAACAAGTACCTTATTTTCAAGATGTGGTCAATTCGAAAAATCATAAACAAAAAAATACTCAACAAAAATTACAAAAAAATACACAACTTCAAGTGCTCACTCTTAACTATCTTTCTATGAAAGGATTTGTCAAAATACTAGATCTAACTATAACTTTTTTGATGCGCACGTCAGATATTATGTTATGTTTTTCAATATTTTTTCTTTTAGTATCTTCATATCTTAAGTGGATGATTCTCAACTTTCTCCTCCAAGATCAGGTTTTACAAGATTTCAGAAAAAGTGTCCACTTATACCCTCTTTTTGCACACCACCTTGGTGCACTTACCCTTAAATAACATATAATATATAATATATTATAATACTAAGACATAATATATAATAATATATATTATATATTAATACTCACACACAGAAACACAAAGATATATATATATATCTTGGCAATTTGGAGGAATTGATTATGTGTCGCATTGATGGCAACACCAGTTGTTTTGGTTGTTTACCAGTTTTTGATTGGTTTCAGTAGAGTGGTTGATTATGTTATTGATCTGATAGGATCTGGTATGCTTTGGTTTGTGGAATTGGTTTTGTTATTCATGCTGTTCAGATGTGTATTGTGATTAGTTGGTTTAGGATTTGATGACTTAGGAGCTATCATTTATTCTAGTAAGCCTTTTGGTCATTGGTAAGGGTTTTACTAGTAGAGCTTTGTTGAAGATCTTTTGATGCATGTGATAAGTGGTGTTGGTGTGGCTTCTATATGGCTTTCAGGATGCTGTTGGTTATCTTGTTCGTGTTCCAGTTTATCGGTGGTGTTGGATTTGGTATATGGTGACCTATTTTGGGTCCGGCGTTATCTAGATTATAGGGCATTACAATCTTAGGTATATCTCTAACTGCCTTAGTAGAACCGATCTTCACAATGCAATCAAAATTCACATGACACAACCTCTTATTCCATAGCCAACTCTCATCAATTTGTGCAATCAAACATGTCTTCTCACCAGAGTTCAAATGAAAGATATTACCTTTTGTTTGTGTACCAATTGCAATTTCCAAACCAGATATGTTGATAATCTCACATTTTCCATCCTTGAACTGAAACTAAAATCCCTTATCCACCAATTGTCCTACACTCAAAAGATTATTCCTTAAACCTTCAACATAATAAACATTATCAGTGTTATTCTTACCATCCAATGATATTGTTCCTTTTCCCTTGATCATGCATGCTTTGTCATCTCCAAATCTAACCAGACCACCATCAAATTCTTGCATAGATAAGAACTTCCTTTTATCTCCAGTCATATGATGTGAACATCCATTGTCAATTACCCATTCATACTTGTCTTCAATTTTAGCAGCAAGGGCCTTCTCTTCAGGTACCAAATCATCTTCCTTGATAGCCAAAAATACCCATTCCTTTCCATTACTGGATCCACTAGCTAAATCTTGTGTCAGTTCATCATCAGAATCAGTCACACCTTCCTCATCCGCATAGTAGTGTGATTTGTCTTTGTTTTTCCTATACTTATGCTTGTTTTGATAATCATGGTTAGGCCTAAAATATCTTCTAGCTCTTTCTTGAAATCTTGAATTCCTTTTAGGACATGTAGATGCAAAATGACCTATCTTATTACATGCAAAGCATTTAAAAGGTGATTTTCCTTCATACTTACTTCCTGTCGGTCCTTTAGGTACTCTTCTAGCAAATAAGGCTTCAATTTTCTCAAACTCTTCATCTTGTTTCTTCATATCCTCTAGTTCCTTCGCATATAAATATTTCCAATCACTCTTGTCGATAGGTGATGTAGATGCATGAAAAGCAGGTTCAGATTTAATAGCTCCAAAAAAACCAAATTCCTCAAGCTCAAAAGCAGATAATTTCCCAACCAAGGTATCCCTATTAACAGAGGTGTTTGTCATAGTTCTCAACTCATTAATTATAGTAGCCTTCATCTTATAAGCCGGTGGCAAATCTTTTAGTACTTTAGAAACTATTTCATCTTCACTCAGAGATCCACCACAACATTGAATTCCCAAAATAATCTCATTGACTCTCTCCATAAATGAAGTAATCCTTTCATCTTCTTCCATCTTTAGATTTTCATACCTTACCCAGTAACCATCAAGTTTAGCAATTTTAATAGTAGGGTCACCTTCATTCAAAGTCTCCAGTTTGTCCCATATAGTCTTTGCAGTTGATTTTTCAATTATTCCCATAATTTGTTTATCAGAAAGTGCACACAAAAGGGCTTCTCTAGCTCTACAATAATTCTAAAGCTCTTTATCCAGACCAGCCAAAGGAGGATTGCCAGATGCCAGAATAAATGATGTAACACCATTCTTAGTGATCTCCCAAATCTCCTTTCCAAGAGATCTCAAATGAGTCTCCATATGAATCTTCCATACCCTATAATTTGTTCCATCAAGCCTAGGAATTTCTTTTTGGAAAACAAAAGTAGATGAACTAGATGAACTTACTGCTAGATGCCATAGGGTCTTCCTCAAGCGGTTAAGCTTCTACAAAGAGGACCAAGCTTTGATACCAATTGTTAGACAATTCAAATAACTAGAGGACAACTGAGAGGGGGGGGAAGGTAAATCTGTTGTCACTGGATTATAGGACTTTAAACGTTCAAATCCTTATTACCGGAACACATAAACTTAATATCAGAATTACTGATAAAGAATTTAAACATAAACATAAATCACATAATAGTTACCATCCATCCATAACACATGACACCAATATTTATACGTGGAAAACCCGATAAAGGGAAAAACCATGGTGGGAAGCCTACCCATAGTCACATAATACTTCTGCAGCAAATATGTAATTACAATAAGAGGGGCATGCACATGTAGGAAGGCCAACAACCTAGAGTGCACTTCTCATCACAAAGAGGAGTCTCACTGACTACATAAACATCAGACTACAATCTGGAAAGAAGAGTGAACTGCAAGTATAACATCTCCTATGCATGAATACAATTTCCGTTAAGCTCAATACTAGAGGCCATAAACCTCTCTTACAAACCCAATTTAGTCACCTATGATCGACCAAACCTTCTGCATGTGATTACAAAATTATTCACTCACAGATCATCCCATTACCTTTTCCTATCAACCTGTGATCTACAAAGAGATCTTACATCATATTTATACCAACCCGAGACCTAAACAATTAGGTCAGCCACCTAAAAGATAATACAATAAATTCATAACATAAACCCATAATCCAATGATCAACCAATTCGTCTTAGGCCAAAAACAATGTAAACCAATCATTAAATCCTGATGATAATGCATTAGGAACATCCTCCAACACGTTACAGAAATCGGTCCATAACTTAGATAACACCAGACCCAAAATAGGTCGCCATATACCAAATCCAACACCATCGATGAACTGGAACACGAACAAGATAACCAAAAGCATCGTGAAAGACATCTAGAAGCTGCACCAACATCACTTATCACATGCATCAAAATATCTTCAACAAAGCTTTGCTGGTAGAACCCTTTCCAGTGACCAAAAGGCTTACTAGAACAAATGATAGCTCCTGAGTCATCAAATCCTGAACCAACTGATCGCAATATACATCTGAATAGCATGAATGACAAAACCAATTCCACAAACCAAAGCATACCAGATCCTACCAGATCAATAACATAATCAACCACTCTACCAAAACCAACCGGAAACCGGTAAACAACCAAAACAATTGGTGTTGCCATCAATGACAAAACATCAATGCGACACATAATCAATTCCTCCAAATTGCCAACATATATATATATATATGTATGTATGTATGTATGTATGTATATACATACATACATATATACATAGATACATATATACATACATACATACATACATACATATATATATACATATATATTCATATATACACACATATATATATATACATATATACATATATATATACATACATACATATACACACATGTATATATACATACATATATATACATACATATACATATATATATACATGTATATGTATGTATATATATTTATGTATATGTATGTATGTATATATATATGTATATGTATGTATGTATGTATATATATACGTATATATCTGTGTGTGTGTGAGTGATAGTATTAATATATAATAAATTATATACGTATGTATGTATATATGTATACATATATACATACATACTTACATACACATACATACATACATACATACATACATATATATATATACATATATATATATATATACATATATATATACATACATATATATATATATACACACATATATACATATATACATGTACATGCATATATATACATAGATATATACACATATATACATACATACATACATATATATACATATATACATATATGCATATATACATACATACATATATATATACACATATATATACATATACACACATATATATACATACATATATATACATGTATATATACATACACATATATACACATGTATATATACATATGTATGTATATATATGTATATATATATATGTATATATCTGTGTGTGTGTGAGAGAGAGAGAGAGAGATAGTATTAATATATAATAAATTATATATTATATATTAGTATTATAATATATTATATATTCTATGTTATTTAAGGGTAAGTGCATAAAGATGGTTTGCAGAAAGGGGGTTTAAGTGGACACTTTTTTTTTTCTTTCTGAAATCTTGTAAAACTTGATCTTGGAGGAGAAAGTTGAGAGTCATCCACTTAAGATATGAAGATACTAAAAGAAAAAATATTGTAGCACTCTTAATCTAGTTTCCAAACAACTAATTTTTTTCAAAATTGGATAATATTAAGGGGGTCAAATCCTTCATGCACGAAAAACAAATCCTGATTTTTTCTGAAAAACATAACATAGTATGTAAGGAATGTCAAATGAGAAAGTAAGTCAGGATTTCTTTTAAGAGTATACAAGACAAATCTAATGATGTTCCTGATCTTATTCATACTAATTTGTGTGGTCCTTATAGAACAAAAAGTTTTCAAGCTGATAGATATTTCATGCTAATCATTGATCATTATTCTAGAATGATGTGGGTTACTTTTCTAAGGGATAAGTCTGAAGCATTTGCAAAGTTTAAAATCTTTAAAGCTAAAGTTGAGACAGAGACACGATTGAAGATTAAATGTTTAAGGCTAGATTAGGGTGGAGAATTCATATCCCATGAATTTAACAGTTATTGTGAGAAGAATGGGATAAGGAGACAATTGTCTGCACCTCAGACACCTAGGCATAATGGAGTTATGGAAAGGAAGAACATAACTATCTTAAATGCAGCTAGAGCCATGATGATGGAAGCTAATCTGCCTCATATCTATTGGAGAGAAGTTGTAAGAACGGTGGTATATACATTCAACAAAGTTCATATCCAAGGAGATACCGGTAAGACACTTTATGAGTTATGGTTTGGTCATGCACTGACAGTTAAGTATTTCAGAATCTTTGGTAGTAAATGTTATAACAAAAGAGATGATTCCATTGGAAAGTTTGATCTTAGATGTGATGAAGGAATATTTTTTGGTTATTCTAATGAAAGCAAAGTATATAGATGTTATAACAAAAGATTGCAGAGAATTGTGGAGAGCGCAAATTTCAAATTGGATGAGCATAGTAGAAGTCAAATGACAACTTATGAGAGAGAACCAATGGTGGAAAAGATCATAACTAAATTGGTAGCACCTATACTGGAATAAAATTTTGAACCAGTTACTCCGACAGTATCAGAAAATTCAACAGTAATTGAAGATCAGGACATAGGAACAAAAAATCAGAAGACTCCTAGGTATGTAAGGTTGAATCATCCTAAAGATCAGATCATTGGAGACAAAAGAAAAGGAATGATGACAAAAAGAAGGTTGGCAACTGATGAGGTATGTTTTATTTCTCAAGTTGAACCAGCATCAATAATTGAAGCTTGAAAAGATGAATATTGGATGAAAGCTATGGAAGAAGAATTAGATCAGATAGAAAAGAATAACACATGGACTTTAGTTCCCCGGCCTATAAATAAGAATGTTATTGGAACTAAATGGGTTTTCAAGAATAAATTGAATGGGGATGGACAAGTTGTGAGGAATAAATCTAGATTGGTTTGTAAAAGTTATTCTCAAAAGGAAGGAATTGATTATGGTGAAACCTTTGCACCAGTAGCTAGGATTGAAGCTGTGAGATTATTTCTTGCTTATGCTGCCCATAAAAATTACAAGGTTTATCAAATGGATGTTAAGTATACATTTTTGAATGGAGATCTTGAAGAGAAAGTTTATATTGAGCAACCTGATGGATTTCTTGCTTATGCTGCCCATAAAAATTACAAAGTTTATCAAATGGATGTTAAGTATACATTTTTGAATGGAGATCTTGAAGAGAAAGTTTATATTGAGCAACCTGATGGATTTTCACTTTTAGATGACAAAAACATGGTCTACAGGTTAAGGAAAGATTTATATGGATTGAAACAAGCCCCTAGATCTTGGTATGCAAGACTGGATAAATATCTTTTGAAGCTTGATTTCACTAAAGGTAATGTTGACAGTAATTTATATTACAAGATCATTGATGATGACATATTGATTATTGAGGTCTTTTTTGATGATATCATTTTTGGAGGTGAAGATAAGTTGTGTATGGAATTCTCTAACAATATGAAGAATGAATTTGAGATGTTTATGATTGGGGAGATGAGATTTTTCTTGGGTTTGTAGATTACTCAAAATGATAAAGGTATTTTCATTTGTCAAAATAAGTATGCTAGAGAGCTCTTGAAGAAATTTGGTATGGAAAATTGTAAACCAGTTAGTACTCCTATGGTTACAAGTGAGAAATTGACAAAGAAATATGCACCTACATCGGTAAATCCTACTAGGTACAAATCTATGATTGGTGGTTTGTTATATCTGACTCAGACTAGACCAGATATAATGAATGCAATTTGTATTGTATCAAGATATCATAGTGATCCTTGAGAAAATAATGAGAGTGTGGTGAAAAGGATTTTTCAGGTATTTGTAGGGAACAAATGAATATGGTTTGTGGTATCCTAAAAATGATGACTTTACACTATCTGCATATACAGATGCAGATTGGGCTGGAGATGTTGATGACCAGAAGAGCACATCCGGTCGAGCTTTCTCTCTTAGAAAGAAACTTTTTTCATGGATCAGCAATAAGCAGTCATGCACTTCTTTATCTACTATTGAAGATGAGTATGTTTCTGCTCCTACTAATTGAACATAAGTTCTATGGATGAAGCAAATTTTGAAGGATATAAAGGTGGATTGTAATGAACCGATAGTTATTTACTATGATAACTCTGCTACAATTGATATATCAAAGAATCTGATATTTCATTCTAAGACAAAGCACACATCTATCAAGTATAACTTTTTGAAGGAGAAGGTGGAAGCAAATGAAGTTAGATTGGTTTATGTGAACACTAAAGAGAAGATTGCAGACATTTTCACTAAACCTTTTCCTAAAGAATTAGTTGAGTACTTCAGAGACAGATTGGGGGTTTCTGCCCCTCTAGTAGAGACCTGAGTGATGCTGATTGGCATCAGTCTGGTATACATTATATGAGTTATTACTCATTTTGGATTGATGTGGTGGTGCTGCTACTTAGGGGGAGTAGTCAACTATATGTTTTATAGGATTTATTATTTTTCTTTGATGTTTTATGCCAGATCTTTGGCATTGATGTCAAAGGGGGAGAGATATATGTGAAAAATAGAGCTTAACAAAATATCATTCATAAGTGAGTTTGGTTCAAAACTTCATTGCTTTATCATTTTGTGGGAGATTGTTGGCTGTCTTCCATTGGGGGAGACTTGTTTGACATTTCTTGGCACTTGGATGTTTTCTCACATCTAGTGTTGCCATCAATGCTTAAGGGGAGATTGTTGGAAATTTGGAGGAATTGATTATGTGTTGCATTGATGTTTTGTCATTGATGGCAACACCAGTTGTTTTGGTTGTTTTACCAGCTTTCGATTGGTTTCGGTAGAGTGGTTGAATATGTTATTGATCTAGTATGCTTTAGTTTGTGGAATTGGTTTTGTCATTCATGTTATTTAGATGTGTATCACAGTCAGTTAATTCAAGATTCGATGACTCAGGAGCTATCATTTGTTCTAGTAAGCCTTTTGGTCACTGGTAAGGGTTTTATTGACAAAGCTTTGTTGAAGATATTTTGATGTCGGTGATAAGTGGTGTTGGTGCAGCTTCTAGATGGCTTTCAGAATGTTGTTGGCTATCTTGTTCATGTTCCAGTTCATCGGTAGTGTTGGATTTGGTATATGGCAACCTATTTTGGGTCCGGTGTTATCTAAGTAATGGATCAATTTTTGTAACATGTTGGAGGATGTTCCTAATGTGTTATTGGTGGGATTTAATGATTGGTTTACATTGTTTTCGGCCTAAGATGACTTGGTTGATCATTGAATTATGGGTTTATGATATGAATTTATTGTATTATCTTTTAGGTGGTTGACCTAATTGTGTAGGTCCCAGGTTGGTATAAATATGATGTAAGATCTCTTTGTAGATCATGGGTTCATAGGAAAAGGTTATGGGATGATTTGTGAGCAAATAATGTTGTAATCATATGCAAAAGGTTTGGTTGATCATAGGTGGTCGAATTTGGTTTGTAAGAGAGGTTTAAGGCCTCTGGTATTGAGCTTAATCGAAACTGTATTCAGGCATAGGAGATTCTATACTTGCAATTCACTCTTCTTTCTGGATTGTAGTCCGATGTTTATGTACTTAGTGAGTTTCCTTTTTGTGATGAGTAGTGCGCTCTAGGCTATTGGCCTTCTTGCATGTGCAGGCCCCTCATATTGTAATCACATCCTTGCCACAAAAGTATTATCTGATTGTGGGTAAGCATCCCACCATGGTTTTTCCCTTTACCAAGTTTTCCATGTACAAATCATGGTGTCATGTATTATGGATGGATGGTAACTATTCTATGATTTATGTTTATGTTTAAATGCTTTATTAGTCATTCTAGTATTTGGTTTATGCATTCCGGTATTAAGTTTATGTATTCCGGCAATAGGGATTTGAAAGTTTAAAGTCCTATAATTCAGTGACAACTGATTCACCCCCCCTCTTAGTTGTCCTTTGGTTATTGGAACTTATATATATATATATATATATATATATATATATATATATATAAGAAAAAAACCTAGAAAGGTATCGAATATCACATATTATCTGACATCTGATATATTTTCATAAGGGGGCCAACAATTTGGTTAGCGCCCTTTCTTGGAGGTACCAGATATTAGATATTATCCATTTGATATATTTTCATAATGGTGTCGACAAGTTGGTTGGCACCCTTTCTTAAAGGTATCAGATATCAGATAATATCTGATATCTGATACCTTGTTTAGGATAGAAAGAGAGAGAGGGAGGGGGAGAGAGAGAGAGAGAGAGAGAGAGAGAGAGAGAGAGAGAGAGAGAGAGAGAGAGAGAGAGAGAGAGAGAGAGAGAGAGAGAGAGAGAGAGAGATGGTGGGAAAGGGAAAGGGGGAAGAGAGGGAGAGAAGGGAAAATAGAGAGGGGTTGGTAAAGGATAGGGGGAGAGGGACAGGTAGGTAGATAAGGGGAAATAGAGAGGGAGAGGGAGAGAAGGGGAAAGGGAGAGGGTGTGGGAAAGGGAGAGGGGGGAGAAAGGGAGAGGGTTGAGAGAGTGAGAGAAGTGGATGGGGAGAGGAGGTGGGAGAGAGAGAGAGAGAAAGAGAGAGAGAGAGAGAGGGTAGGAATACAATGTAATAAGATATCAGAAGGCAATATATATGCATATATGTATACATACACGCATGCACATATTATATACATATACATACATATTATATATACATAGTATATATACATAATATATATACATATATACATATATGTATGCATACACAAACACATTTTAAACATACATATATCTTTTTTTGTGTTAGGCTATCTTTATGTGGACATAATCTGTATGGGGTTTGCCTTCTTAAAACCCTGTATGCGGTTTTGTTTATTAAAACCCCATACATGCTTTATATTCAAAACAACTCGTACACACTTTATTTTATTTATGCTTGTGAATAGGCTTGGATGACAAAGTTGCGGGTTGGAAGTTTGATTTCTCTTCATTTCCCTCCTTTTTGACATGTTTTATTTTATCAACTTGGTTTCTCGACTTTCTCATCATCAAGTTTACAATTCATCAACTTGGTATTTCTAAAACTACCACTATATTTTCACCCATATTCTGAGCTTTCTAACCATATGTTTAAAAAAAAATTTGAACGACAATAACATATTATTCTCGAATTTCTTTTACCAATGTCTCTATAGTTCTCAGAGACATATGTGTACAATTTTTTAATGACTTTTGATCTACTTATCCAAATTTTAAAAACTGTATATATTATTGTAGTGTACTTGATTATTTACAATTTAAAAAAGAAATTGCATTTTTTATTGTTTTGGTGCAAGTTATGCTTTGTGCATGAATAGGTACCCGATTTTCAAGATATGCTCGGTTCGAAAAACTATTAAAAAAATACTCAACAAAAAATTACAAAAAAATACACAAATTCTAGTTCTCACTCTTAACTATCTTTGTACCAAAGGATTTGTCAAAATACTAAATCTAACTATGAATTTTTTATGCACACGTCAGACACTATGTTATCTTTTTCAGAAAAAATCAGGATCTATTTTTCATGTGCGAAGGATTTGACCCCCTTAATATTATCCAATTTTGAAAAAAATTAGCAGTTTGGAAACTATATTAAGTGTACTACAATATTTTTTGTTTGAGTATCTTCATATCTTGAGTGGATGACTCTCAACTTTCTCCTCCAAGATCAAGTTTTACAAGAATTCAGAAAAAAGTGTCCACTTATACCCCCTTTTTGCACACCATCTTGGTGCAATTACCCTTAAATAACATAGAATATATAATATATTATAATACTAAGACATAATATATAATAATATATATTATATATTAATACTATCATATGTATATAATAAGATGAAAACCTAGAAAGGTATTGAATATCACATATTATCCAACATCTGATATATTTTCATAAGGGGGCCAATAATTTGGTTGGTGCCCTTTCTCAGAGGTACCATATATCAGATAATATTTGATATCCAATCATATTTGATATCAGATATTATCCATTTGATATATTTTCATAAGGGTGTCGACAATTTGGTTGGCGCCCTTTCTTAATGGTATCAGATATCGAATAATATCTAATATCTGATACCTTATTTAGGATAGGGAGAGAGAGAGGGAGTGGGAGAGAAGGGGATATATATATATATATATATATATATATAGAGAGAGAGAGAGAGAGAGAGAGAGAGAGAGAGAGAGAGAGAGAGAGAGAGAGGGTTGGAAAGGGAAAGGGGGAGAGAGGGGGAGAAGGGAAAACAAAGAGGGGGTTGGTAAAGGATAGGGGGAGAGGGCATGGGAAAGGGAGAGGGGGGAGAGAGTGAGAGAAGTGGAGAGAGAGAGAGAGAGAGAGAGAGAGAGAGAGAGAGAGAGAGAGAGAGAGAGAGATTGGGAAAGGTAGGAGGAGAGAGGAGTCCAGAAGAGGAAATGTCCCCCTCTCCCTTGCTAATCCCCTCTCCTTATCTCTCTCTCTCTCTCTCTTTCTCTCCCTTTCCCCTTTTGGAATCCTCTCCCCCCATCTCTCCCTTTCCCACCCCCTCTCCTTATTCACTACTCTCGCTCTCTCACTCTCTCGCTCCTCTCCCTTTACCCTTCTCTCCCTTTCTCCCCTCTCTCACTTGCCCACACCCTCTCCCTTTCCCCTTCCCTCCCTCTCCCTTTTTTAATACTTCTATCTCTCCCCTCTCCCCCTCAATCTAATTACTCCCCCCCCCCCCTCTCTCTCTCTCTCTCTCTCTCTATTTGATATATTTTCATAAGGGTGCTGACAATTTGGTTGGTGCCCTTTCATAAAGGTATCAAATATTGGATAATAATTGTTGATGCCCTTTCTTAGAGGTATCGGATATCAAATAATATTTAATACCTAATACCTTGTTTAGGGGAGAGAGAGAGAGAGAGAGAGGGGGGGGGGGAGAGAGGGAGAGGGGGAAATAGAGGGGGTTCGTAAAGGATAGGGGGAGAGGGATATGTAGGTAGATAAGGGGAAATGGAGAGGGGGAGAAGGGGAAAGGGATCTAGAGAGAGAGTAATTAGATTTAAAGGGAGAGGGGAGAGATGGAAGTATCAACAAGGGGAAAGGGAGAGAAGGGGAAAGGGAGAGGGTGTGGGAAAGGGAGATGGGAGAGAGAGAGAGAGAGAGAGAGAGAGAGAGAGAGAGAGAGAGAGAAGGGGAGAGGGAGAGGGGTTGGGAAAGGGAGAGGGGATAGAGGAGTCTAGAATAGGAAAGGTCCCCCTCTCCCTCTCTGTATCTTTCTCCCTAGATCCCTTTCTCCTTTTAAAATCCTCTCCCCCCTCTCTCTCCCTTTACCACCCCCTCTCCCTATTCACTACTCTTGCTCTCTTGCTCCTATCCATTTACCCTTCTCTCCCTTTATCCCCGCTCTTACTTGCCAAAACACTCTCCATTTCCCCTTTCCTTCCTTTCCCTTTTTTTATTCTTCTATCTCTCCCCTCTCTCCCTTAATATAATTACTCTCCCCCTCCCTCTCTATCTCTCTCTCCCATCTATTTCCAAACCCCTCTCCCTTTCCCCTTCTCTCCCTCTCTCTTTTTTGATACTTCCATCTCCTCCCCTCTCCCCCTCCCCCTAATTACTCTCTCTCTCTCTAGATCCCATTCTCCTTCTCTTCCTATCTCTCCCTCTTCCTTTCCCCTTATCTCCCTATCTATCTCTCTCTCCCTCTCCCTTTCCAACCCCCCTCTCTATTGGACATTGCCGCTACTAGGATATTTTGTTGTCATTGATGTCAACATATTCCTGTGATTTATTACTCTGGTGCTTGCAGATTGATTTATTAGGATTTTGGTTTGGTGTATGGAGTATTTATAGTATCATTATATTCTTCTTTATTTGTTTTAGTGAGCCGGGAAGCTTAATTGATCATAGAATATGATCCGGTTTGCAATTTGTTTTTCTGATTAGTGCTTTGCAGAGTTCAGTATTTCCTTTGGTATATTCTGGTGTGATTAGATCTTGAGCTAAGTCTTTGGGAGATTGTTTGGGATGATCTTGTGTATCTTCATTTCAGATGGTTCAAGATTTGTTGCTCCCCAAGTTATCTTTCTTCATGACAGTTGCTACTGTTTGAGTGTTCTTGAGCTTTAAATGTTGACAGATGAATATTTGATAAGTGGTGTTGGTGCAGCTATCTCTGATGATTCTAATGTGCTTGCTAGTGTTTTCTAACCGTGTCCTATTTGTTTTGATAATACACATTGATCATTGTGCGCGCTCTTGGTGATTTTTCTATACCAGTGATGTTCTTTGTGCTATACAGTTTTCTTGCTGGTGTAGCGTGTTACGGTTGGTCTTGGCGTGATTTTCGGTGGTGTCATATATTTAGAGATTTGATTTAGGTCCATGTTATGTCATGTATATCATTATATTGGTCCTTTGGTTGATCCTTGTATCGTGTGATGTAATTTTGTAATTGTGAGTTGAGGGTTTAGCTGACCTTGTTATCAAGGTTGATGAGTTGTATAAATAGGTGATATTATCATGTAATTTAGGTATCGAGGTGTTTGCATTATCAGAGAGTAGTGTATGTGCGAATAAGAATTCATGTTTCGGTGTAGTGTATTGAGTAGAGATTGGTTTTGTAGAGAAGATAATTGTGCTTAACCGAAACTATCATTAGGCATTTGCAGATGCTATTATTGCAGTTCATTCCTTCTTGGATTGTAGTCCAAATCTTTTGCCTAGATGCATGTGCATTCCCCATTGTAATATTTACACATACTATTGCACAGTATCATCTTATTGTGGGTAGGTTCTGATCAGGATTAAATTGGGAAAGTATTGAGTATGACTAGGGTAAAACTACCTAACTAGACATGTTGGTACTACCAACGAAAAAAATGAGAATTAGGCTTTGTTGCAAATTTTCATTGAATGACTTTGACGGTTTTATGTCAACAAAAAAATTGTTGCCCTAGGAAAACTACTCTGAATCTTAAAAATATGAGACAGATTATTGTAGAGGGTCCTCACATGACCTTGTAGGTTTAGACAAATCATTTGCAAGTGCCACAAACTATAAGAAATAGCTTTTCAAAGGTTAACAATTTTTTGCACTTAGGGCACTTAAGGGACAATGCTGCCAGGGTATGGTATTGAGTGTTCGACTGAGTTGGGAGGCAAAACAAGAGTATGCCTAGGGTAAAACCACATAATTCGACATATTTGCACTAATGGTTCATGCCCACGATGAATAGAATGAGAATTAGGATTCGTTGCAACTTTTCATTGAATGCCTTTGACAATTTTTGCATCAATAGGAAAATCACCTCCTTAGGAAAACCACTCCAAATCTTGAAAATCCAAGACATATTATTGTGGAGGGGGGTCATGTGACCTTGTAGGTTTAGACAGATCATACGCAAGTGCCATGGATTTTGATAAATAACCTGTCAAAGTTTGACCTTTTTTGTAGTTAGGGGACTTAAGGGACAATGTTGCTAGGGTATGACATTGAGCGTTCGATTGAGTTGAGAGGAAAATCCTTGAGTATGCCTAGGGTAAAACTACCCAATCAAACATGTTTGCACTAATGTTTCATGCCCATGATGAACAAAATGAAAATTAGGTTCCATTGCAACTTTCCATTGTATGCCTTTGATGATTTTTGCATCAACAAAAAAATCACTGCTCTATGAAAACCGCTTTGAATCTTGAAAATTTGAGATAGGTTATTTTAGAGGGCTCTTATGTGACCTTGTAGGTTTAGACAGATCATTCGCAAGTGCCATGGATTTTGAGAAACAGTTTGTCAAATTTTGATATTTTTTTCCACTTAGGGCACTTAAGGGACAATGTTGCTAGGGTATGTCACTGAGCATTCAACCAAGTTGGGAAGAAAAATAGGAGTATCCCTAGGGTAAAACTGCCTAAATGGATGTGTTGGCACCAATATTTTGCACCCCTGATGATTTTAAAAAAATTTCAATTACTTGTCCTTCATCATTACCAAGCGTAGTTAACCATAGTTATTACATCCACACAAACAATAAATTTTTTTGGCTCAAATATGTCAAAGTGCATAGGAGGTAGAACATGAAATCAAATACAATTTTATTTACTTTTCATTTGTCATTACTAAGCATCCATGATACGTTTAATAACAATACTAATATGGTTATTAAATTTGGTGAAGTTTCCTAAGGCAACCAAACTTAACACTTAAGATTTAGATGGAACAAATTATAGCGAATCTCAACTTCTATATATCAAATTGTTGAATAATTACAAGTGCATGTTCATACACAAAAATGGCATAAACGCCATCTCAAACAAAATATATGTCCATATACACAATATACATTCCAAATAGTTATGCATGTATCCCAAAATGCCTCTATCACATCCTAGTATATTGATGGATCATCAAAATCAATCCTCTTCAAAGCACTCTTTGGCTTTGAAGGATTCGGTGCAAGGAACTTTCAAACCACAATTAAGATTAGTAATATTATATAATTTACATTCAAAAAATTAACATCAAAATCAATTGAACTCTAAAATTGAATTCTTGATTACTTCAAGTCTAAGTCTTCTCCTAGGATGGTCAGGAGTCCTAGAATATGCCTATGGTAGAGAAGGGATGTTATTGACATTTTTCATAAACAACCTATATATGTTCACAAACATAAAATTGATACAAGTTAGTATATAATTGTTGGTGACAAGAGCATATTTACTAAACACAAAATAAAATAAACACATACTTAAGGCATCTCTTCTATTGCTTCTTTAGGTATTGTGGAAGCAATTAACAAGGATGTGAAACCAACAATTCCATGTACATAAAAATGATAATTATGTGAAACTATTGATTTATGTAGACATGTATAAACAATATAAGTTCTTTAAACTCTCAATTCAATCAAATTTGCATTCAATTTCCTTTCCCTTGTCCGTCATTGTGCTTGTAGGGTCTAGATTGCATGGCACCTCACTCACACTAGGTGTGCCTTACAAGAGTACAATAATATAAACATGTAAGTTAATATATAATTTAATTAATGGTAATTAAAATGACAAGAATGTATAAAATTAAAAATGTAAATGACTAAGTGAAAAAATGTATATCGTGTAGCTATGAAGGCCAAATGAAGAGGGTGGCATCGTGGACTTGTGATATCTCCTCCTCAGACATCAACTGTTAAATAGATTATATATATAAAAATTAGTACTTAATACTATCTCTTATAAATATTCATTTAAAATAAAATGCACTATAAAATTACAAGTTAAGTCTTACCACTATATTGTCAATGTACGATGAAGGTACCTCCTCATCTCTAGCATTCAAGGACTCCCTAGGGTGTGCTCCAGTCTCTACCAACTCATCTGGTGTACTGAACATATCATAGACTTAATAATTAGATGTTTCAATGAGATGATCAAAAAGTTGTCTAAGAGGACCTAAGCATATGTGATTGTACATAGTGCAAGTATGTGGTGTTGTCATGAAGGATTACGTCGTGAATGCTAAGTGTAAAAATTTGCAATCCCATGAAACATGTAATGATCCTCAAGCCTATGGGTTTCCTAATATTGAGAATCAATCTCCAGAGAGGGCTAGTTCCCTAATGAAAACCTCCTAAAAATTAGTCATGTGAGTATTCATAATCATATTCTTGTTGGCATTCATAGTCTGGATAGGATAGTTGTTCTTGTAATTTGAATTGAATTTATTTCAATTGTTTAGTGTAACTCAATATCATGTTCTTCATTTCACTAAAATCCATACTATCAATGCTTTGAGGTTGATTTGAGGCATACAGAGGTTGATTAGAAGCTTGAGCACAACTGGGTGATTGGTAAGAATGTTGAACATGCTGGTTATTGATTGTTGTATGAGAATTTGGGTAGAAATCAGCATTGTGGTTGTGTGTATATGGTTGATAGGAAGATTCATAGACATAAATCTCATAATTTGGTGGTGGCTATGCATATTGTCCATAAAAAATTGATATTTTTACTCATATAAAGAGCTAAAACTTAGAATATAGAATTATTTTGAAACATACCAACACTTGTTTCTTTGAAACTAGAAGAATTTGAACCTTGAGTTTCTAGGTGTGTGTGTGGATCTCATCTCCAAAGGCTTAAAATATTGATTTTCACACCAAAAATTAGAATTCTGTGATAAAGCTTTGAACTAAAATAACTGAAATTGTCCCATTGGGTGTGCCAAAAATTGTTGTCATGAAAGATTGCACTATGTTGCTAAGCTGGAAGCCCAACAATCTTGTGAAACATGGAAACACTTTCAAGCTTGCGAGTTGCTCAAATTGAAGGTGAAATACAAAGGAAATAGTTTGAGGAAAGTTTCAAACAACAAATCACTGCAAAGGCAATATTTTTAGGAAAGTCTCGAACAACATATTGTTGCAAAGGAGGCTAAGATGAAGTTATTGCTTGCTAAGCAAGAGGCTTCCAAGGCTAGAATTTCAATTTTTAGAAAAGGTGAGTCTACTGTTTCTCCTAAATTTCAAAATCTAAGTTTTAGGAGTCCTCCTTCCATACAAGAGCCTGTTATTGAACAAACTCATCCTATGGAAGCAAAGTCTAGAGTATTTGCATTCCCAGGTTTTAAAAGATATCTTTCAGTACAAGAACTTGTTCTTGAATAGGTGCATCCTTATGAAGACCCCACTCAATAAGCCCAACTGCTTCCTTGTATTCCTGATCAGCTTATAAAAGAGGAGATTTGTCAATTTTCTTTCCTAAGTTTTAGAAGATACTTGCCTATGCATGATTATCAAACTACACAAAATCAGTGATAGTTCTGATACTTAATATAAGTACAGATCCAATAACCAACAAGATGAGAGGGGGGGGGGGGGTGAATCATACAAACTTAATCTTCCATAAAAACATCAGATTCAACCTCGGTAACATATATTTTAGTAATAAAACCAAAATTGTCAAACATGCAAACTCAAAAGCATATAAACATCATAAACCTCATAACACCAGATTTAACGTGGAAACCCAAATAGGGAAAAACCACTGTAGGATTTTAGACCCACTAAGAAATATACTCTTCTAGAGTATGCTCGGTTAAAAGCAAATCCTGTTAAAGATTACAAACACATTGCTAGATGTGACCCAGTTAAGGGATTTCCCTAAGATCTGTTAGGATCTTCACTTTGTTAGAAGTGACCTTGTTAAAGGATTTCAAACACTCAATCAGAATGTCACCTTGCTAGAGGGTTTTACAAATAAGACTATTAAGTCCACTCGGTTAAGAGATTATCTGTCACTTTCACAAAATAACAGTAATAAAATCTATCTACAACTTCACATCTAAAATGCTAAAGCAGATTCCTATTTGTTCAATACAATCTAGACATAGAACTAATCTTGTCTATCTCCTGGGCTTCTATACTCTATTATTCAAACAGGTCTTCAAGCTTATGTGCTCGGTAATCACTGTGTAGCATCCCTGTGCATACAGTTGCCCGCATACATTATTTATCAATAGTTTCCTATTTATAAACAATTAGGTAACCACTTAATCTCCTTGATCACATTTCCCATGATCAATCATAGCCATCAGATCTTCAATCTTGTCTAGGTTCAATTCATCTTTCGATTTGAAAATGTTTTACCCCACCTTGGAACTTGCATATTAGTCTTGGAACTTGTGCCAGGGTATTGCGATTCAATCTGAGCTGTAGATCTTCATGCCGACTTTCCTTTGCCTTAGATTCATTAACAAACTTCTTCCATGGCTCACCAATCATTTACTCAGTTTCAGCTCATCAACTTCCTTCATTAAATAACGCATGTAAACGTTTAATGCATTCTGTTATAGCTCGGTTACAACTCGGTAACAACTCGGTGAATACTAAACTTCACTCGGTAGAAATTCTGCCTTCATTAACCGATAGCGATAACCTTAGGGTTTACCGACTAGGTTCTTTGCTTGATAACATAGTATAGTATTCACCTTTACATTTTACAACATATTTATGATGTTAAAACAATCTAAAACATCATGATCTCATCATTGTCTAACTCGGTAATAGTTGCCCATTGAATACCTTATTCATCCCCTTATTCATCATATTCTTTCCTGTGTCTTTTACCGACATCTTTATAATCTTCATATCATACTTCTCAAGATGTGGCAACATCATACTGAATTAGAAAATCATTTTCTTGACATCAATGACAAAATAATAATATCAAGACAGTAAAACATCCTTAATCAGCTATATCCATAATCATCAACAACCTTCTCAATATCCTTATTGAAATGCCAACAATCTTTCATTGTCTTTTATAAAGCTATATTGCCAACAATCTCCCCCTTTGGCATTGATGGCAAAACCAATTGATTTGACCTTAAAAGACTCAGATTGTTGTGATTCTGAAATGTTGAAATGCTCTCCCCCATACATTAGACTTCTCCTATTCTCAGTCTTCTTTCCAATCTATAGTCTGCTCAGTTTTCTTTTAGTCTTCTCCCCTGATTGGTCTTCTTCCTCTATATTAGTCTTTTCCCCTTTTATGGTAGTCATCTCCCCCTTTGACAACAATGCCAAAAAGTAAAGAACTAAAACATAATTACTTTCTATAAGAAGTTATTTCTTGTTGTTGTGTATCAACTGAGTCTTGGTCTGAGCATTTGTCTTCAATTCCTGTTCCCTGTAATATTTCCAGTACACCTTTAGAAAACATCCTAAAGTGTATAAGTCATCATCAACTCCCAAAAGATATTCGATCGAGTCATTAGATTGATGCTTTCACCAAACTCAGTCAGTGAATAGAAGATAGGGGTAGGACCCCTAACTTTCTTCTGAGATA
Source organism: Cryptomeria japonica (assembly GCF_030272615.1). Lineage (NCBI taxonomy): Eukaryota > Viridiplantae > Streptophyta > Pinopsida > Cupressales > Cupressaceae > Cryptomeria > Cryptomeria japonica. The sequence continues at coordinate 219,591,166 of NC_081412.1, forward strand.
TTCAAAAGTGTCCCTTGGTAGTGGCTTGGTGAAGATATCTGCAATTTGTTCCTTTGTGCTAACATACTCCAACACCACTTTCTTCTCTTGAGCTTCTTCTCTAAGATAATGATATTTGATAGAGATGTGCTTTGTCTTAGAGTGCATAGCAAGATTTTTTGAAATATTAATGGCACTAGTATTGTCACAGAATATAGTTACTGGCTCGGTAACTTTCTCATTTATACCTTCCAACAGTTGTTTGATTCATGTAATGTTGGTACAATTCAATGTTGCAACAACGTATTCAGCTTCTGCTGTTGACTGTGAAACACATCCTTGTTTCTTGCTAAGCCAACTCACTAGTCTTTCTCCTAAAAAGAAAGCTCCTCCAGTTGTGCTTTTTATGTAATCAATGTTGCCTACCCAATCAGCATCAGTATAAACTTTTAAATCAAAATCATTTCCTTTCTGATATACTAAGCCATAATCCTCTGTGCCTTTCAAGTATCTAAAAATTCTTTTGATTGTTGTCATGTGTGTTTCCTTAGGATCTGTAGAGAATCTTGCAACTATACCTACTACTTGTGCTATATCTGGTCTGCTGTGAACAACATATTGTAGCTTTCCAATCATGGATTGGTAAAGTGTCTCATCAACAGATGCAGATTCATCATTCTTTGACAATTTACAGTTGGTAGTCATAGGAGTACTTACTGGTTTTGAATCCTCCATTCCAAATTTCTTCAAGATTTCCTTTATGTACTTGGATTGAGTAATGAAAATCTCATTTTTCATTTGCAGTATTTGTAAACCTATAAAATACTTTATCTCACTGATTAATGACATCTCAAATTCTTTGCTCATTTCATTTCCAAAGTTCTTGCATAAAGAGTCATTTCCACAAAATATAATATCATCAACAAATATGGTTGAAATCAGTATTCCATTTTCATCATTCTTCATGTACATGTTACTGTTCTCACTTGTCCTTATAAAACCAATCTTAATCAAATAAGAGTGCAATCTTTCATACCATGCTCTTGGTGCTTGTTTCAAACCATATAAAGCTTTGTTCAATTTACAGACTTGATCTTTATTATTGTCTTCAACAAATCCTTCAGGTTGTTCAATGAAAACTTCTTCTTCTAATATTCCATTCAGAAATGCAGATTTGACATCTATTTGATATATCTTGAAATTTTTGAAAGCAACATAGGCCAACAATGTTCTTACTCCTTCAAGTCTAGAAACAGGTGCAAAAGTTTCACCATAATCAATTCCTTCTTCTTGAGCATAACCTTTGTAAACTAGTCTTGCTTTGTTTGGAATGACCTCTCCTTTTTCATTTAGCTTGTTTCTATAAATCCACTTTGTACCGATTACATTTTTGTCCTTTGGTCTTGGGATTAGTGTCCATGTGTCATTCTTCTTGATTTGATCAATCTCTTCTGTCATAGTATTTATCCAATCTTCACTGTTAAATGCGTCTTTCACTATTCTCGGTTCAAATTCAGATATCAAACATGTGTTTTGTCTCAATTTGTTTCTTGTCATCTTACCCATTAAGCATCCTTGACACATAGCATTCTCAGGTTTTTCAAGACTTGGTAGACCTCTTACGTTGTGCTTCTTGCTTATTTTGATCAGATTATCAAAATTTACATGACAAAACCTTTTATTCCATAACCACTTATAATCTAACTTTGCATGCAAACACTTATTCCGAGTTGAGTCAAGGTGAAATGTGTTACCTTTTGTTTGTGTCCCAGTAGTAGCTAACTTTCCATTCTTGTCATGAACTTTGACAATTCCTTTCTGAAATTCTATTTGGTAACCTGTGTTGTTTAGCTGTGCTACACTCAACAAATTGTATTTCAAACCTTCAACCCAATAAACATCATTGCATCTTGCATTGTCAAGAAGTGTTATAGATCCTTTACCTCTTACCGGACATGGTGCATCAATACCAAATCTAACATAGCCTCCATCAAAATCTTCTAACATAACAAACTTGTGTTTATCTCCTATCATATGATATGAGCATCCACTATCTATAATCCAAGAATCATTAGTGTTTATGTGAGATATAAGGGCCTTTTCTTCATACCTTTCTTCATCTAATCCATCCTTGGTAGCCACATAAACTACTTCCTCTGTATCAATCTCATCTGATTTATCATCATTGAATTCCTCATCAGCTATTAAGCATGTCTTTCTATCTCTTCTTCTGAAGTCTCGGTGTCCTCTATAATAATTATCTTTCTGTCTATCATCCTAGTAATCTCTCTTTTCAGTAGAATCTTTGTCAGGATAGTTAGAAGCCATATGTCCTATTTTATCACAATTGAAACATTTCAAAGATAGTTTTCCTTTATACTTACCTTTGCCTCTCGGTAACCTTTTGGCTAATAGTGCTTCAAACTCTTCTTGCTTTCTGATTTCCTCATATAGTTTGTGTATAGCCTCCATGTTCTTATGAAATCTTTCACTTGCTCCACTGTGATCTCCTTCAGAGTACTTATACTTTCTTTCAATGAAATCATTAGATTCATCAAGATGAAAAGAACTAAATGCAGATTCAACTTTATTTACCGAAGATCCACTGTTATCGAAGTTACTTAACTCAAATGCATGTAGCTTACCAATAGTAGCATCTAAAGAAACTGGCATATTAGGTACATACCTCAATTCATTGATTGCAGAGACTTGGATTACATAAGCTGGTAGAAGGGTTCTCAACAACTTACTTTTTATATCCTTTTCTTCAATAGTTCCACCTACTCCTTTGATTTGATTGACAATCTCCTTTAGTCTTGTACTGTACTGAGTTATGTTCTCACCTTCATTCATCCTCATAGATTCAAGTTGTCCTCTTAGACTATCTACTTTTTCTCTTTGAACATGTTCATCTCCTCCATATACTGATATGCGCTTATCCCACATTGCCTTTGCATCATTGCAGCCTTCTAGATCATTAAACTCTGAATCGGTCAATGTAGAAGTTATTTCAATCATTGCTTGAATATGTTCTTGCTTTGCCTTTATCTCTTCCATAGTCAATGGATAGGTGCTCGGTGTGACAATATCATTCTCCAGATAGTATACAACATATCCTCCAACTCCTGATAGATGTAGCTTCATCCTTTTCTGCCATGTAGAGAAACTTGACTTGTTCAGCTTCAGTGCATCCCTCTTATACATCTTTGGATCTTTAACTCAAGTGTCTTTAAACTTTCCTTCCAAAGTCCAAAGCTCTAATACCAATTAATAGTTCTGATACTTAATATAAGTACAGATCCAATAACCAACAAGATGAGAGGGGTGGGGGGGTGAATCATACCAACTTAATCTTCCATAAAAACATCAGATTCAACCTCGACAACATATATTTCAGTAATAAAACCAAAACTGTCAAACATGCAAACTCAAAAGCATATAAACATCATAAACCTCATAACACCAGATTTAACGTGGAAACCCAAATAAGGAAAAACCACTGTGGGATTTCGAACCCACTAAGAAATATACTCTTCTAGAGTATGCTCGGTTAAAAGCAAATCTTGTTAAAGATTACAAACACATTGCTAGATGTGACCCGGTTAAGGGATTTACCTCAGATCTGTTAGGATCTTCACTTTGTTAGAAGTGACCTTGTTAAAGGATTTCAAACACTCAATCAGAATGTCACCTTGCTAGAGGGTTATATAAATAAGACTATTAAGTCCACTCGGTTAAGAGATTTTCTGTCACTTTCACAAAATAACAGTAATAAAATCTATCTGCAACTTCACATCTAAAATGCTAAAGCAGATTCCTATTTGTTCAATACAATCTAGACATAAAACTAATCTTGTCTATCTGTTGGGCTTCTATACTCTATTATTCAAACAAGTCTTCAAGCTTTTGTGCTCGGTAATCACTATGTAGCATCCCTGTGCATACACTTGCCCGCATACATTGTTTATCAACAGTTTCCTATTTATAAACAATTAGGTAATCGCTTAATCTCCTTGATCACATTTCCCATGATCAATCATTGCCATCAAATCTTCAATCTTGTCTAGGTTCAATGCATCTTTCGATCTGAAAATGTTTTACCCCACCTTGGAACTTGCATATTAGTCTTGGAACTTGTGCCAGGGTATTACGGTTCAATCTGAGCTGTAGATCTTCATGCCGACTTTCCTTTGCCTTAGATTCGTTAACAAACTTCTTCTACGGCTCACCAATCATTTAATCAGTTCTAGCTCATTAGCTTCCTTCATTAAATAATGCATGTAAATATTTAATGCATTTTGTTATAGCTCGGTTACAACTCGGTGAATACTAAACTTCACTCGGTAGACATTCCACCTTCATTAACCGATAGCGATAACCTTAGGGTTTACTGACTAGGTTCTTTGCTTGATAACATAGTATAGTATTAACCTTTACATTTTACAACATATGTATGATGTTAAAACAATCTAAAACATCATGATCTCATCATTGTTTGACTCGGTAATAGTTGCCCATTGAATACCTTATTCATCCTCTTATTCATCATATTCTTTCCTATGTCTTTTACCAACATCTTTATAATCTTCATATCATACTTCTAAAGATATGGCAACATCATACTGAATTAGAAAATCAATTTCTTGACATCAATGACAAAATAATAATATCAAGACAGTAAAACATCCTTAATTAGTTATATACATAATCATCAACAACCTTCTCAATATCCTTATTGAAATGCCAACAATCTTTCATTGTCTGTTATAAAGCTATATTGCCAACAATCAGACTATCATCCCTAAACAACCTTCTTGTCTTAGTAAAGTCAACCATCCATGGAAAAAGCCCACTGCTATTATGATTTTTCAAGACCACTAGGTTATAGAACAACAAGAAGATGCTCTTATGTTTGTAAGAGGTAAAAAAATGATAAATTAGATTTGATACAAGAGGTAGAGGTGATTATTGATGAGGAACATCAAGTTCTATATCAAGAAAAGGTTGATTATTCTCAAGTTGAAACTAAGTTATTTGAAGAGCTTCTCTTATTTGCTAATGATGAGATTGACTACATAAATCTACTAACATAAAAATCTAGTTATGAGCAGTAGGAGAATGATAATCATCCAAAGTGTAGATCCAAGAGGAATGAAATAAGGATAGCATGACTATGGAAGGTCTAGAGGTTAACATGGATGCAAATTTAGTTCAAGAAAAAACAAGAATCTTAGCAAGGTACAAATTTCCAAGGTATGATCTTTGAAAGCAATCAAGAGTGTGTGTTAGATAATACTCCTTATGATGAAATTGATCACGAGGTGGGTATATTCTCAAGCATTATAGAAGATATTTTCTCTAATCTTGATAATAATTTGGTATCTTTAGAAAGAAAGGATTTTGATCAGCATACTCAGGTGAAAGAAGCAGTTATGGTTGAAGGGACAGTTGATAAAAAGGAAACTTGCATAGAGAATCCAAAGATTACGATCTCAAGAGGATGCCTGATCAAGTATCTCTTTAAGATGGAGGCCAAGCATAAGATTGATGGTGAAGAACAATAGATCCAACCTATACATGCACTCCAAACCAATAGAATGTTTGGTCAAAATCTAAGGGTATGTGATCTTCTTTGTGATTTTTCAGAACATGTTGCAACAATTGCTTGTGTTTCCAATGTGTTTCATCTCATTTCAGTGTTCTTGGAGCATGTAACTCATCATTTGTTGATGAGAAAAGGAAGATACTTTAACCAATCAGTGAACTTGAAGGTTTCAAGGTTGATTGGTTAGAGTTGGATATGTCAAGTTTTCATTCCTCTAAGTGCTAACACAGATGTTTTGTTTCAGTTTTTTCCCTTCCCTAAGTGCTAGTAGCATAATTTTTAGTTTAGTTTTTTAGGTTCATGTTGTTGTTCAATGCTTCTAACAGTAGATTGAAGCTCCAAATTAAATTTTCCCAAGCCACAAACTGACTCCTATGCCCAATGGATGCTAAGGCTACTGGTCCTTCATGTTTAGCAACAAACACCTATGAGAGGTCACCAAAATGTTGCCTATTTTTCGTTTTCAAGTAAAAATGGCTTAAATTATCCCTCTAGGTTTTATATCAAAGTTTTGACAAATTTTGAAGTGTTAAAAATGGAAAAGGATTAATTTTAAATTTTTTTCACTGTCAAGATAAATGCAAGATATTTTCATCTTTACTTATTCTCAAGAAGGTCCTAAAAGATGAATAAAAGAAGAAAAGAAAAATCTCAAAGGCCTATCCCACATTGAAAAAATTAAATTGAAAATCTTTTGACAAATCAAAGGGAAATGAAATTTTGTAACTCAAAGTTCATTAAAGGTCCTTACATGACTCTAGGGTTTCCTTTGAGTTAATGTCAAGTTCTCTTAATGTCTTTGTATTCTTCACTGTGAAAATGGGGTTGTCTACTAAAGGCTTCATGCAAGTACCTCTGTGTTTAAAGTTCCACCGCTAAAGGACTCACACAGATACATTCTTTTAAGGTGCATGCAAAGATTTATACGTAGAATGAGTAATTCAAAACCTTTGAATGAATAGATTCCACATTGTTTAGGTTGGTTAGAGTGCATGTTCTCTCCAAAGAAATAGGGCTAATGGACAGTTTATATCTTTTACAACAATTTCACTATCAGTGAGGAGAAAGATATTTATATCTTGATTATCTTCAATTTTCTCAAGTTGGTAATAGTGCATGAGATATGTGCCAAGATTAAAGGAAGACAACGTGAAAATCTTGCATAAACTCTCAAGGTCATCTTATTCCCCATGCAGAAAGCATGCATGAGAGATATACACACATCATTCAAAATAGGTCCATGATATGACACAAAACCCTCATATTGTTTTCTTAAAAAATGAGTTTATTCTTCCTTGCATATGCATATGATAGATTTTAGTGTCCTATATTTGTGGGATGAATCGAAGTCATATCTAATGAATACATTTGTTCCTCAAAAGTTTGATAGCCATACACCCATAAATAGTACATAAAAGAGTCATTAATAAGGAGTATATTTATTTAGAGAACAATCACAACAAGGTATCAAAGCCTTGAAACACAGTGATAGAAAAATATTATCAGAGTAATATTCAAAGTGGGCCCAGGGGTTTCTTTGACAAGGTAGAGGAGATAAATCCGAAGAAATATTGCAGCCTCGAGATAGTGAGGGAAATTACAAAGAGAAAGAAAGTACCAAAGATATCAAAATACAGTCTGGACCTAGGGTATCATTCTTAGTCAAAATCAATGATCAAAACAAAGAGTATACTTAATATATATCTCAATTCATCAATGCCTTTTGACAGTAAATAGTTTAGTCTTTGTACCATTTCCAAGAGTAATAAAGCCAATGAATATGGTGACATATGAGAGAGAGTCTTATAAAGGTTCCATGATCAAAATGAAGTTATAAAATCCATCAAAAAATCTATCACAATCATCAAGAAAAAAATGGCCTAATCAATAAAACTCTTGACCTAACTGACCTAAGACAAAAGTACACCCTTGTATGCATACAGTGATAAGAAGCTTTCATGGAGAAGTTATTGCTAAGAGAAACTACAATAGTAATAAAGGGGCACAGAATATTTAAGAATAATAGTCAAAATCACTTTCAAGGTCTTCTCAGACCTATAGAATAGAGCCATCATCATAGAAGAAATACAATAGTCCCTATCACAGAGCTCTTCAAAAGTAAAAAGGATACAAGTCTACAAGGAGAAACCTTGTGAACCCATCTTGAAAGATACAGAGTCAAAAGAGTATCACTGATCTTCATAGGCAAATGGGCATATAGTGAAAAAAAAAAGGCCCAAGTATAGGGCACATACCATGACAAACAAAGTGCAATGACATTCACAGTGATATAAAGTAGCCTAAGACATAGATGATATATTAGCTATCAAACAATGATGAAACATAGCCATAGTCTTTCATGAGCAGTTTCAAGGGATAATAGAACTCAAATAAAAAGAGCTCATATCATTCACAAGGCCAAAAAGCTATGGATGAATACACAAAGCATGGGTCTGATGCATCTTGTATGGCCTCAAGATCCCTACAAAGGTGATTGCAAAAGGTCTAAATTACATATCAAATTAAAAGATATCATGCCCTATTCAAGATAGTGCCAAAGGGCTTGAAGATCACAAGGACCATTCTATGATAGAGATATTTTTGTCGCAATCACAACCCTTTACAAAAGTATACAAGATGAAACTCTCCAGTCATAGACATGAAAGATACAGTCCTAGTTTGTGGTCCCATTAAGCCCAAAGATTGCGCATAGTCAATGCCAAGGTTTAGATGCATACACAGTATGAAAGTAGAGCCAACACTAATCTCAAGGAAATATAGTAGCTACAATAAAAAGAAAATCAGATCACTATCCATACATAGCAGTGACATTATTTAGAGATAATAACTTTGGGAGTGAAATTAAATGATGGAGAAAAGATAGTCTTAGCACATATATAAACCAACTCAATATATGATGTGATTTCAAACTCCAAAGAGGATAAAGACACAATCTCATTAAAAGATAATGCAGTCTAAATGATAGAGATTGAAGGATTTTACAAAGAGGTGTAGATTATAGTTTCTTTTTCTATCTCTAAGAAGTGGGCAGCAAAACAAGTTTGAACTTGACATAGTACAATAAAGTAGTCATTCAAGGTGATTAAGTCATCATTTGTATGAATTTGAATGTCAGTTACCATCAAGTTCTTTATGTTAAATATCACCTAAGGGCATATGCAAATGAGTTGAAGATATAATGCAACAATCAAAGGGTATCCTTGATAGTGAAAGCAGTGACCCGGACCATAGGAATTGCAGCAAGGTGCATGGATCACTTATCATAGTTATAAGTAGTAATAACAGTGAGTAATTCAAGCCAATATGCAATCTAAAAAGATAAGGGTATTTTTTTATAGTAGCATATGGATTAGGTTATTAAAAGATAGTTGTGATGTCTAAAATAGATCTACAATGAAGGTTTGAGTAGATAATAAGATAGCATCATAATCAAATAGTTGCAACATTATGCAAGCAATCAAAATCAATTAAAGGAAGAGAAGTCCAAGTTTGTACATCAAGTTCACAATCAGCTTAAGGGGGCAAAAGGTAGTTCTTTCAATTCAAGGCTTGACAATAAGGAGTTTTCAAGGAGAATACAACTATTACACATTAGTTATAGACCCCACATAGGTCATACATGAATCAAGATACCTTATCAAGAAGTTAGTATTTAGTTTCCTATAGTTTGAGAAATCTTTATGCATGCTTCTTCACCAAATTTGATACCAAAAGACTCCTCATGCAAATTTAAAGATAAAATCAAGATTTGCTAGTAGCAGTTCAAGTTTAGGTAGAAAAGACACAATCAGTTACACCTTAGAGTTAAATTCAAGCCTCCTTTTCTATAAGTCATTCATTCCTCTATCTTTCTAAAGTAGTTCTTTTGTTTTTCCAACTTGCTTTGTAGCTTTGGCAAAGCTCTTTCAAGTTGAATAATGTAATTGCAACTCATCTTTTCAATTCTAGAAGAATTGTAATAGCAATCCCTTTCTAATTCAGTAAAGAAGTAGTGTTCTTTCTCAGATATTTCTGGACTTTTTTCCATTGTTATGAGTGATTTGATGTATTTTCTAAGTTTTCTTCTCAAGAAACCTCTCAATGTCTCATTTATGTAATGATAAGGTTAGGGATTTTATATAAATGTAGGTTATAGGTTGTGTTATATTGTTGAAAGCAGTTTGTAGTTGTAAAACTTAGGTTTCCTTCACACAAACGTTGAAACAAGAGGCCTTCTTTTGAAATATTTATGTATTTCTTGATTTTTCTGAGTTGTGATCATAAAAACCTCTTTCCTTGAGTCTGGTTGTGAGTCTAGGATAGGGAATAGAATTAGAATGTTTTCTGCATCACCTCCTCTTAGGATAGATTTAAATTTTAGTTATCCATCAATCCCTTTTCCTAGAAAGTCATTTTCAAGAGGTTCATCAAAGAGAACCAGCTCACTCTTGAGATTCACCTTCAATTTGAGCAAGCCACAAGCTCGAAGGTATTTCCATGTTTCATAAGATTGTTGGGCTTCCATCTTAGAAACATAGTTCAATCCTTCATGATAACATGTGGCACACAAATATGTGGACGCGAGGAGTATGTGCCAGCACCACCCGATCCACCGCTAGGATTAAGGTCATGTGGTTGAGCTAGTGTCAGGACCTGAGGAACCAAAAGGCCACTCAAAGAGTGAATAACCAATATAGTCCATGCCGCTACTTGTGCAATAATATTTGGAGGTTGTAATAGAGGTGAGCGAGCAATGTGAGAAGGGGGAACATATGGGCCTTGTACTACTCGAACTACCCTAGGTTTATCCTGGGGCATACCTCCCCCACACCCTAGAAATGTTTGATGTCAAATTAGTTTACATGCTTTCCTAAAACAAACTCGACATATAATTTCTTAATGAAGTAAAATGTCACATCAAGATGTTTGATGTCAAATTAGTTTACATGCTTTCCTAAAACAAACTCGACATATAATTTCTTAATGAAGTAAAATGTCACATCAAGATTTTTGTTGGGTGGTCTATTAAAAACCATCCACCAATGATCACAAAAGTTATCTCACATAGCATCATTTTGACACCATTTTATGGAAATTTTTGTTTTTTTAACATCTATGGGTTGTCTAGTGTGAGGATTAACAAATAGGGTGGATATTTCAGCTTTTGATATTTTGAGGTTCTTTACCTCATCATAGGACAAGCCATCCATATATCATTCCCTCATGGCATCTCCCCACAAAAGAATGACATTATGCTTAGAGGTGACAATTTCTACATTAGAGATTATTGAATTTAATATAGCTAACATTGGGGATAAATGTAATGTCTACCAAAATGCCCTAGAGAAATAAACATAATCAAATCACTAATAGAGAATTTTTTTTTAAAAACATCTACTAATCAACATATGTAACTATCAATGACTACCATATACATTTCAAGTGCATCATTTACTTTTTACACGAATTCATAAGACACCATAAACATGATCATAGTATCACATAACACAAGTGAAAATAAAGATAACACAACATCCTTTCCCCTAGGGTATCTCACCATCACTACTTAATGAATAACATCTTCATACTACAATATTTCCCATTCATCCTCAATCTCTAAGTTCATTTTATAGCACCAAACCATATGTTCCTAATAACCATTCTTACATCATTCATCTAACACATCATGAATCTATATATATCCATCTCTATGAATAGGACTAGATCCTTTCCTTAAGAATTATGTTACATATCATCAAGATTACTATTGATATGCACGTAGATGAAACATAGAAACAAGTATTAACCTTTTCTAAACATGATTCCATATAGGCTTACATATAAAAAGTATATACCAATCTTAAACAAAATGAACATTTCCTCAATATAAACCATATGATATTACATCATCTTATTACATTCCAAGATTATAGTCTTTACAACATAATATTATATGATAATACAAATACAAGAGTACATAATCTTCTTCCACATTTACAATGCCATCATGAATACAATGTTATCCCAAATACATAGAAATCAGGTCCATGGATCATTTGCATAATGAAGAACAATAGAATCCATAGCCATGCACACTAACACCAATGAAGAATATCCCAATGGAAGAAGGCATCAAACCACCCTACCATGTGGAACCAAACAAGAACCACCCCCGTATTAGGATATGACAAGAGGTTCCAACTCTCAGTCAAGACCTAGGATGACACTTAGCAACCAAGGGACTCAACATTACATCGCAAGGGTAAAAAACAAGAGTAAGATAATGAAATCACTTCACAAGGCTAAATAACACCAACCAATAAAATCTCCTAGAGGTGTAAGAAAAAATCAAGGAATAAAGACCATGGTCATATGTAGGAGTGGAGTGTCATCACATGCTATCCTCACATAGAAGGGAACAAGGCCAAACCATGAAAGACATACCACTACATGATGTCCTAACAAAGAAAGTAAATCCACACCCATAGTATTCATTCATGCTATCCTCACATAGAAGAGTAATCCATATTCCTGATATACATACAAGCTACTCTCATATTAATGGGTAAAACCAATCCTTGATAGACATGTGGATATTGGATTGATGATGATTGTAATGGATGGATTCATGTGTTGTCATTGATGGCACATGTATACACACACATATGTTCATATTGTCTTAGTCATCTTAGTTAAGACAAACCGATATTACTCCTAAGTCCTTTGTATTACAAAACTGGTATTATATGTATAGTGAAGTTCAATTGGTTTTGAGGGTGTCTAATCAGTATATGTAGTCAACTGGTATATACAGGAATGGCATGACACCAGCTTGGAGATTCAGTGGAGACCATCAAAGAAGCTAATGGAGGAAAATCAATGTATAAGATTGGAAGAGGTTAACTCTTAACCGGTATCAATGTTCCAACTGGTTTTACTAATTGTGTGATGAGTTATCCCTAACCGACAGATTTGGCGGCAATCTGTGATGAGTTATGTTAGATTGTCTAGATACATTGCACCTAGGAAATTGTGATATGACTCCTAAGACTACATGAGATCTAATGTCTATATAATGAAATTATGATGAACTATTTTTATGATGCAAGATAGAAGTGTTAAGTTGTTGTGATTTACTAAAGGTGTAGCAGAGTATGTCGATGATGCAGTTTTGAGTGAGCAGAAGATGATCTATTCAAGAAAGTTATGCTACTTCTAAATCACACCACCTGTTGTTTTCTAATCACCACAACAATCAAATCCACTAACTATGTAAGCTCTAACAAGGTGATCCATTAGTTTGGGTTTGAAATCCTCTATTGAGGTTACTCCTAATAGGGTACTACCTTTAACAAGGTATAGCTCCTAATAGGGCTTTTTGGGATCTTTAACAGAATTCTCTCCTAGCAGAGCACCTTTGTAGACCTTAATCGGTCAACTACCTATTATTGTAGATAGTTAACTTGTGAGTCCCATCTCACCATGGTTTTTCCCAATTGGGTTTTCCATGTATAAACACTTGTGTTATGGTGGATATTTTACTTGTTGCGGATACTTTAATATCATTTTGGATTGCATGCATAGTATTAAGTAAACTGGTTAATTGTCTTTACTAGTTTGTGTTTAAAGTGGTATTGTTTTTGTTGTCACTGATTCACCCCCCCCCCCCCTCCCTCTTAGTGTTTTATAAGTCTATCAATTGGTATCAAAGCTAAACTTCCTTAAGGCTTAATCTCTTGGAAGGAAACCCTAAAGCCACCATGAGGGATATGAGTTATTTAGAGATGGCTTGAGTACTTGATGCTACCAAGGAAGAGCTTGAAACCCTAATGGTCTCATTTAAAGCTTCACAAGTCAAAAGGAGAGAGATGATTGAGAAAATATTGGAGATATCTGATAATAGTTCTTCAGATGAAGCTAAAATTGATGCATTGGCTAAAGAAGTTGAAAAACTGAATGGTGAAAAGTTAAATCTGAGAAGAGAGTTAGAAGCCCTAACCATCCTCATGAGTCAAGAGCTTGAAACAAGAAGGGCAGCTGAAGACCTAATCAAAGAAAGAGATCATGAGATAGATAAAATCAAACAAGAGAATGCAACTTTGCATGAACATTGGCATGAGGAGAAAGAAGAGAAGGAGGCTTTGCAGCTAGATCTTGAAATAGCAACATCTCTAAGAGAGACTCTGATAAAACACAATGAAGATATCACTAGAGATCTCACCAAGGCTAATGGAAGGCTAGAAAATTTCAACATGAGTTCTTCTATGCTAGATGAAAGGTGACACATCTAGACTAGGTTTCAATACATCTGAGAAAGGAGAATCTTCCGGTACAAAGAGCAACATACACAAAGGTAAAACTGCTCCTAAGGCTAACAAGCCTACCTATAAGAAAGATTTTAAACCCATTTTCTTTATCTATCACAAACTTGGGCATAGTACAAATGTATGTAGAAGCAGACCTAATGAGGATACAGGTTATAATGCAAATACTAGGTATGTATCTAGGAGATTTGAAGGTAATTGTTTTACATGAATTGATTGTTGAGAATGTAGATTATGACCTATGTGAGGCTATAAGGAGCCAATTGATGTTAAACCTGCAATCAATTAAGAAAGACAATAGTCAAAGGTTCAAATATGGTCAACTATTGATTGGTGTATTCTTTTATTTTCAGAACTTTCAACCAGGAATTGGTGACATTCAATGGTCAAAGGACCTACCGGTAACTGCTCAAATCAAGAACAACATTAAGGTTGTAAAGAGCACATTTTCTACTGGACTAAATAGATATTTTAATGAGTTCCAAAAGAAGATGAGCATGAGGGTGAGGCTACCTAAAGATGTGGTGAAACACTTTGCAAAAGAAATTTGTTTCACAATCACCACAAACTTTTGTCTTATGGAGGCCGTAGAACCCAGGGAAGACGAGATGGATGAAATAAGTTATGAAATCACCTATGAATTATTAATCGGATATGCCAGCAACCTTTTGGAATCTCCCAAGGATAAGAAGAAGAAAATACTAGGAAAATATGAGGAAAGAAATGCACCTGCTGAACCTAGTTCTGCCAAAGAGAAGAAGAAGAAGAAACTTGAGCAAGTACCTTCAGTAACTACCAGTACAAGAGTGACAAGAAGTGTTCAAGTAAAAAAGGAACAGGCACCCAAAGTGAAAGCTACGAAGCAGACTATAAGGAAGAAGAGAGGTAGGCAACTTATTCTTCATGCAAAATCTGAGGATACCGACACTGAAGATGAACCCAAGAAAATGAAAGCAACTGGTAAGATAGCCAAGTATTCCTATTAATGTTTTATCTTACAAGCCTATGACTTATTTGAGAAGACATTGAAAACATTAGGGAGGAATAGGTTTGATAATGCAAAAAAATGTTTTGATTCATTTGATGATGATCAGAAGCAACAAATTGTTCAAGAGATAATCAACCACTTGTATCAATACAATCGGTTGCCTTAGGATATTGAAAAGGATATTTTTGATTCTTTGTATTCTATTCTTGGAAATAAGTGGAAAATGGTTGTTCACCAAGATCAAGAAATTATTGTTAGTGTTTTCATTCAATATTTTCCTGAATTATCTAGAGATGAATTATTAGCATTGCTTGATAATTTCAAAGGACAGTTTCATTCTAAGGCAAGAAGATTGAAGTTATTGAATGGGAAGGTTCAATCTGTTGAAGTTGAAACTCACCAAATAGCTATAAATATTCAAAGGATGCATGAGCAGATGAAGTCTCATAATGATAACCAAACAAAGACTGGAGATCGATTAGAGCTAGATGAAGAAGAGAATATTCCATCGGATATTCTCTATCCTATTAAGCATAAGGATGACATTACTTCTCTACCGATTATCTTTGTAGATGATATTGATGAAATCCAGGACACTATTGATACAACTGGTAATATCATTGCACTAGTTATGGAACCTTTACAGAAACTGGTCATTATTGTTATACAGGAAGCAGTTGAAGCACTGGTAATTCAACCTAGTGTGGATATTCACTCGCCACCTAAAAAAGAACACGAAGTGAAAAAGCAACTACCACCAGTAACAAAAGATTCATAGGAGAAACAAATAGAGGCAACAATAGAGAAAGAGGAACATAAGAAATAGTTTGAAGTAAAGGAAACTAAATAGAAAAAGGAGGAAGAGAAAGAGAAAACAGGGGAGAAGATACCAGTTGAAATGGAAAAAGAAAAACTAAAGCAACAAATTGATGATGATGATGACTCAATAGGAATCAAAGGGCCTATAGATGTAGATAATATGAGTACATCTAAACTCATGGAGATTTCAACAATGATGCAATCTAGAGCTCAAAAGAAAAGATTGAAAGAGTAGAGGAAGAAAGCCTAAACAATTCAAACTGCCATTGACATTCTATCAAGTCTTCTACAAGAGACTGACATTGGAAATTTGTCAATTCCTATCAGAAAGCTTGGCCAGTTGGTTGTTGATGCATCTGACCAACTGAATTCCCTTGAAGAATCTGCTCAAACTTTAGCCGATAAGAATTACAGAAAGAAGAGAGGAGAGCAAATAATGAAAGATATTGATACACAAAAGATTGCTTTATCCTTGAATAAAGATCTTTTGAGGGCTGCTATTGAAACTAGAAGAAGGATACTAGACTATACATCTAACGTTTCATTTTTCTATACTGATTTGAAGAAGAGGCGAGAAGAGACAAAACGAGAACTAGAAAGCATATGTACTGCCTACATACCTTTATAGGATTCAACCTTAGTATTTGGAAAATCAGTTGATGATTTGCAAAACCGGTTAGATGTCTATGATTATGAATAGGCTAAGAGATTCTGATCCTTGAAAGAGCGAAAGAACCAATTGAGACCTAAAGTGGACATCTTACAACGGGCATACAAGGATGCAGAAGCAGTTTTGGCTACTCCAGAGATGAGCACAGTGGATGCAATAGAAGAATTCACTTCACAGGTTATGACAACCATTGAGATCACTGAAACTTTATTGGAAACCTGGCAAAATGATTTTACTCAGATGGAGATCACTTTTAGTGACATTTTCTTGTAAATTATAGTGAACACTCCTTAAAAAGACATATTTTTCTATATATAATTTTTGCTGCAAATTTTGATATAATATATATATATATATATATATATATATATATATATATATATATATATATATATATTTTTTACTTTTCAATTTGGCATTGTTGTCAAAGGGGGAGTAGAAATATATATGTGTTGTGAAATTTTTGTATGTATTGTTAAGGGGGAATATAAATATGTTTGTACAATTTTTGCAAGCACACTTAGTTGTAAAGTTGTAAAATTTTCTAAGTGTTGCCATCAATGCCAAAGGGGGAGATTGTTGGCTTGATGATGATTGTAATGGATGACTTTATGTGTTGTCATTGATGACACATGTATACACACACATATGTTCACATTGTCTATCATCTTAGTTAAGAAAAACTGGTATTACTCCTAAGTCCTTTGTATTGCAAAATCAGTATTATATGTATAGTGAAGTTCAATCAGTTTTGAGGGTATTTAACCAGTATATGTAGTCAACCGGTATATACAAGAATGGCATGACACCAGCTTAGAGATTCAATGAAGACCATCAAAGAAGCTAATGGAGGACAATCGATGTATAAGATTAGAAGAGGTTAACTCTTAACCTGTATTGGTGTTCCAATCGGTTTCACTGATTGTTTGATGAGTTATCACCAGTCGTGATGAGTTATCCCTAACCGATAGATTTGGCGGCAACCTGTGATGAGTTATGTTAGATTGTCCAGATACATAGCACCTAGGAAATTGTGATATGATTCCCGAGCTGACATGAGATCTAATGTCTATATAATGACATTATGATGAACTATTTTTATGATGCGAGATAGAAGTGTTAAGTTGTTGTGATTTACTAAAGGCATAGCAGAGTATGTCGGTGATGTAGTTTTGAGTGAACAGAAGAGGATCTATTCAAGCAAGTTGTGCTACTTCTAGATCACACCACCTATTATTTTCTAATCACTACAACAGTCAAATCTCCTAATCGGGTAACCTCTAACAAGATTAATTGTAACAATCCTCTAACAAGATGATCCATTAGTTTGGGTTTGAAATCCTCTATCAAGATTACTCCTAATAGGGTACTACCTTTAATAGGGTATAGCTTCTAATAGGGCTTTTGGGATCTTTAATAGGATTCTCTCATGGCAGAGCACCTTTGTAGACTTTAATCGGTTAGTTACCTATTACTGTAGATAGTTAACTTGTGAGTCCCATCTCACCGTAGTTTTTCCCATTTGGGTTTTCCACATATAAACACTTGTGTTATGGTGGATGTTTTACTTGTTGTGGATTATTTAATATCATTTTGGATTGCATGCATAGTATTAAGTAAAATGGTTAACTGTCTTTACCAGTCTATGTTTAAAGTGGTATTGTTTTTGTTGTCATTGATTCACCCCCCCCCCCTCTCAGTGCTTTATAAGTCTATCAGTGGAGCGATCTCAACCTATGTGAGAACAAGGGAGATTAGCTTTCCATCTCAATGGCATCAAACCAATTATTATTATCTTATTAAGTGAATCCCCACCTAATCAATTACTTGTTAATGTTATCACTTATTTATATCAAGGAAACTTCTAATGTGCCTTGGTAGTCTAGGTTTCAAGCAACCTATCTCACTTGACCATAGTCATCACATGAAACCCCAATCCCAATACCATATTCCAAGACCTTCGGGTATAAAATGCATCAAAATAACATCATAACCACATAATTAAGACTCATAAATAACATAAAAATACTCACATCACTGAGAATTTACTGGACATATTAAGATACATAAGGTCACAAAAAAGGAAAGAGCTTTCACCAAAGAATAGAAATCAATGAACTAAAGTATAAACGTGATTAAAAGGTCATTCCACAACCATTTTTAATCCTCAACAGTGAGGTAATATGCATCCCACTAGAACTTTCAAAATCATACCTCAATAGTAAGGAATTTCTCCCTCTTGCTGGAGCAATTTAACATATATGCAACCTCCTCAATGTTAAGGCTCACACCTCTTACCAGAGCACAAAATCATTATGAAAGATCATATAACAACATAGGGAACTCAAAGAATCTCAATACAATCCAAAAATGGCTTTGGAAAATGTACAAATCTTGGAAAATCATTCACACAAGTCAACCTACCAATTCTTGCACCTCTAGAGGAATTTAGCATTCCTGATTTCTAGTTTAACACCCTTGGTAGATAGAATGGAATTTTGGGTAGTTTCCCTAGCATTCTGGATTAATTCCTCAATGTTCTCGATTGATAAAATAGTGTTTTCGATAAATTGGTCAACGTTTTGGGTAAATTACATAAAATCAAATGAAACTGACAAATGATTAATGGACACTTACCTAGGTCTACACAAGAGCTCATAAATGACCCAAGAGCACTCCCAAAACATTTGAGAGATCAAAAAATCATAAAGGAAACAAAAGAATAAGAAGTTACATACTCATAAACAAAAAATAACATCAAAAACACTCTCCAAAAGTGCTCAGATTGAGACCTCGTTTGCACATCAACAAGGGGAGATTTAATAACACTACAATAGCTACAGAGAAGAATCACTAAGGATATCCCAAGCCCACACACACTTCTAAACCTTCACAAATGGTCTTTCTCCAAAAATGCAAGTCATAGTGAAAACAAAAAACAACTCCCTACAAGCTACATGAGACCCAAAACTCACAAATACAACACTGTAACAAAGGAGATACCAAAAGCTTAATAAAGAGGGAAATCTAACACCATTCTAAGCCTATTAACTCATCTAAATGATAGGTAGATGGAAGTATGAAACACATAGAGAAAAGACACATGAAAATAAAACATTCCCGACAATCACATTTCCAAAATCTTGCAATCAAACAATAAAATACCATTCCAAAACTTCCTAAATCTCTTCCTTGACACAAATTAAATTCTCTAACTTCAATCCTAATCCAAAAATAATCTTTTAACAGGCACTGTGCATACAAAATTTTCGAAAATGAAATTTGTAGAGAAAGAGATAGGAGCTCCAACCTAGAAAATGCAATCCAGTCCAATGGAATATTTGATGAAGAGAAAAATCAATCCAACAACCAAGATATCTTATCTTCAATCCAAGCTCCAAAACAATTTCCAAATGCAAATCAGAATTTTGTCGGATGGTAACCTGACAACATTCCATAAAATTCAAATAAATAGAAAATCAAACCTCAACTATAGAAAAATATCGATCAATCAGAAAATTCAGAGAAACAATATATTATACCTACCTTGTATGGTTCCTAGGCAAGTATTATTTAATAATATTATTCACTTACCTATTTGAAAACAACAAATGAAATAGAAGGGTAGGTAAGTTTATAATATATCTCATTACGCAAATAATATTAGTGTAACAATACAAATACAAACATGACAATAATAATAAATAGAATCCCACTAACAAATAAATAAATACATGGCTTGTACAAATAGAAACTAATAAATAAATAAATATAAAAAAATATCCACAATTAAACATAAACATTAAATAATTGATAAAATAATGAATAGATAATAAAACAATAAATAATTGATACAAATCAATTAATCATTAAATCAGATAAATTAATAAATTAATCTCAACACTAAACTAATTGCCAAATAAATCAAAATAATAAATAGATCAAAATAGATTAATTAAATTAATCTCAATTAAATAAATACAAACCTCAACTATAAATAATTATCAAATAATAAAATAACCAAATAAATAAACGATAGTCATACTATAGAATAAATTAATTTAAACATTAATAAATTACATTAATCTAATTATTAATTAAATAGTTAACACACACACAACACCTCAAACAATCCGACAAAAAAGGTCGACTTGACACAAGACTTTAGCCACTGACTTGCATCGTGGCGCAATCTGACAAGGTCAACAACTAAGCCTAGAGTGAGTGAAAGAAACCCATGCCATCCCCAACAACTTGTCATTTGGATAGGACACACTCAGACCTGTGAGACTAGGCGGAGACGATGTTCGGTACTTGAAATCCTACAATCACAATACAATACATATACAAATTATATCCATCGTGATAAACAGGCAAGTGAAAAGAGAATCATAACACCTTATCATGCTCGCAATGAGTGATAAGGCATCATCCCTTTCACGAAGACAGTCACACAATAACAACGTCAATACATCCCATGAAACCACAATTACTAACTAGGGGTTATAACCATCATAGCATCATAAATCATATAGTCCACATAGGAATATCAAGTGCATATAATCCATCCATCAAGTAATGTAGAATGTATCATCACTCTCATGAATCATAAAATAACATATACCCATATAAGGTGTCTAGCATCATCAATATCACCTGAATAGAAATGGAATCATCAGTAACCAGCAAAACATCATCCATATGTCTAAATAGGTCTATCAAAGCATAAATCAAAATGTGAGTCTAGGAGGGACACTACATCCTCTCCCTTTTGCCTATGCTTACTCCTGGTAGCCTGAGAACAAATAGGGGTACAACTCTTTCATTTACCCAACATAATCCCATGTTGCCAAAGAATCATCACTTGTGTCCAATTGGACGCTTACCTAATCTATGTCTCAACCCCTAAGAGTCAACCCTTGATGATGAAGAATGCGCACGGGATCCAATGAAAGCTACCCATCCTTGACCTGCAATGAATGACAATCCAAAGTATATGATATACCATGATGATAAGGTCTCAAAATAGACACATGAAACACATCATCGATATAGGACAAGCTAGGCGACAAGGCAAGGTGATATGCTATAGGACCAATCTTCTCCAAAATCTCAAATGGTCCAACAAATTGAGGCACCAACTTAAAGCCTTTTCCATAATAGATAGGACTCTTTCGTGGATACACTCTCAAAAACATCTTATCTCCAACCACAAACAACCTATCCACATGGTGAGCATCTACATATTTCTTTTATCTATCCTGTGCTGACATCAAATGCTCTCTAATACATGCTAGTTGCTGCTCCATATCTTACAACATCTCTGAACTAAGAAGCACTCTATCCTCCAATCTGTCCCAACTCAAGGGTGTACAAAAAAGTTGACCATATAATGTTTGGAAAGGTGACATGCCAATCAAACTATGATAGCCATTGTTATAGATAAACTCTACCAAATAGATATAATCCTCTCATCTACATTGCTGATCCATGACGTACATTCGCAACATATCCTTCGACACCTAGTTAACCCTCTTCGTCTGACCATCCGTCTCAAGATGATATGTCGAACTGAAGTTCAATTGCACTCCTAAATAATTCTAAAGGGTAGTCCATAATGATGAAGTGAACACTGGATCACGATCCGATATAATCCATCGAGGAATACCATGCAACCACACTATTTGCTCCAAGAAAATACGAGCCACCGTCGCTGTTGTGTATGAAGATCTAATGGGAGAGAAGTGTGCCACCTTGGTAGACCTATCAATGGTGACCATGATAGCATCATGATGACATGAAGACATAGGTAAACCACTAATAAAATCCATAGATATAATGTCCCATTTCCACTCTGAAACCAGGTTTGACAACAACAAACCAGTTGGATACTGGTGCTCTGCTTTCATATGCTGACACTCTAAGTAATATGACACATAATCTTCTATATCTCTTCTCATGTATGCCCAATAATATAGTTGTCACAAATCTATTTGCATCTTCTTGATACCTAGATGTGTCGAGTAAGGTGCATGATGGGACTGATAAGATCAATTCTCGTAAACCATCTGAAGGTGGAAATATATGCATCCCAAATGTTGAAGGAGACCATCAGACTCCAAAGAGTCACCTACATATCTTCCATCCAAACCTCTCTCTAATGCAATCTCTGCACTAACCTCATGATACCAACTATCTGAAGGAAGGGCACTAATAATCCTACTCCTCAGATCTACACTGAGTCATCATTGAAGCCTCATGCCTCTTGTGACTCAAGGAATGTGTTACCATGTTCTCCTTTCCTTGAATGTATCTCACCTCAAAATCATACTCACACAAGAACTCCATCCAACACCACTGCCTAGCATTCAAGTTCCATTGTGTGAAGATGTACTACAAACTACGGTGATTATTGTGCAGCTTGAACTAATTCCCAAGAAGAAAATGTCTCCAATGAACCAAAGCATGAACCACTACCGCTAGCTCTAAATCGTGAGTTGGATAATTCAACTCATGATCTTTGAGCTTACACAACTCATATGTTATCATTGTACCATCCTGCATCAAAACTGCTCCAAGACTCTCCAAAGATGCATCTGTGCACACCACACAAACTTGCAAAGGATCTAGCAATGCTAGTATAGGTGCATGACTTAGATGCTCCTTAAGGATCTGGAAAGCTGTCTCGCACTACTCTGACCACTTGAAATTCTTCCCTTTCCTCTGAAGAGAAGTGATAGGATGATAAATCCTTGAGAAATCTTGAACAAATCTATGATAATAACCATCAAGTCCTATGAAGCTATGAACCTCGCCCACGTTAGTGGGTGCTGGCCAATCCACTTTATCCTGGATCTTAGAGTGATCCATTGCGATACCCTCTCCTAATATAACATGGCCAAGATATCTTACCTCTGTCTAAAAGAATTCACACTTTTCCATATTGGCATACAATTGATTATCCCGAAGACATTACAAAACCTACCTCATGCGCCTCTCATGCTCCTCCACTGTCCTTGATAAAACCAATATATCATCCAAGAATACACGCACAAACCTTTCAAGATACATCCTAAAAACTCCATTCATCAAGCTCATAAAAACTAATGGAACATTAGTGAGACCGAAAGGTACCACCGTGAACTCATAGTGTCCATATCTAGTGCAAAATGCGATACGATGAATATTTTCCACATGAATCCATAACTGATGATACCTCAACTTAAGGTCTATTTTGGAGAAGATATTTGCATCCTTAATTTGATCAAACAAGTCATCAATCCTCCAAAAAGGTATCAGTTCTTCACTGTCACCTTATTAAGTTGTTTATAATCAATACACAATCTAAGAGATCCATCCTTCTTCTTCACAAACAATACTGATGCACCCCATGGAGTGACACTGGGGCGAATGAATCCCTTAGCTAATAAATCCTTGAAATTAATCTCAAATCGCTCAACTCCTATCTGATAAGAGCCTTAGATATAGGCTCTACACATGGAACCAAATCTATCCAAAAATCAATGTTGCGCTTTAGCGACATGCCTGAAATATCACTATGGAAAACATCTAAAAAATCCTAGAGAATGAGATGATGAAAGAGATCATCACAATTCCCTCCTTCATCCAAATCATCCACTCTCACCACAAACAACTAACAACCCTACTGCACACATCGCTTCAATTGCATAGCGGAGATCATGTGAAGAGAAATAGGTCTCTAAACTCCCACTATCTCCACACTCTTCCAATTATGATCTATACACTGCACCCTCTTGCCACGACAATCAATACTAACCTAATGAAACTCAAGCTAATCCATGCCTAGCACAACATGAAGATCCACTAAGGTGGTACAAACTCCCAAATCCAACTCACAATCATGCACCATGGAATCAACTGCCACCTTGGATCTCATGGCCAATTCAACCAGAGTTTACTTTAGTGACGAATATTTTACAATGACAAATATTTCACGTCGGCAACCTGGAAAATGGCGAATATATTATATTGATTGGGGGTGGCCATGTCACCCGAACTTTATAAATATTTGTCAAATGCACAGCCCAATCACCCATTATTTTATGTAATTAATTGTATCTCTATCAATATTTCGCCAACAGAATCTCCATTTTCCACATGGTAAATTCAATATTTTCGCCTACACTTTTTGAGGTTGTCTTAATAGATGGTCATAATTCTCCAATAGGCATATAAAGATTTATTGTCTAGGAGGACCCAATTCACCTATAATTTTGTGGAAGCATGTATCAATTCACCCCAATTTTTACCAACTCTATTATAATTGCCAATTAATTGGACGACCCATAATTGCCTCGAAAAGTACATAAAACGTGTTATAGTTAAGTGTGATTCCCCAAATATTTGTATACCATATAAAATTCCCACTGAAATCACCAAATAAGGATTGGTATATATACAGTCAAAGATTAGATTTATCTCTACACAATTTGGTTGATTTTGAGCTCTTGATTCAGATCACTAGAGAAGTTTCAGACCAGGAACAACCATTGTTGTTGAATGCATTGGCAACTACTAGTGACCTAAAGGTAAGTGATCATATTTTTAAGTGTTATAATATTATTTTGAATTCATGTCTATTTGTTTGCATTGTTGAGTTCATTCTTTATTTCTCTTAGGAACTTACCCAAAAAATTAAATTTGAAACGACTTTCTTGCACCCTCGAATTTGGATTCATCCCTTCCAAATTGCCCATAATCAACTTTGTGATACAACTATTGAAACCAACAAAGGCCACAATGGTACTAATATTCCTTATTTGACTAAATCCTCTATCCAACTCCTATGCATGCTTGATCATCTTTGCCTGACTTCCACCAATCCTATTCTCTGGATGATCCTCCCATTTCCACATGATATCTCAAGTCTTAACCAAAGCATATCCTCCAGGGAAAACAACTATGGATGGTTGATGCTAACCAATCCCCTGCCTTGGAAGCGGAGATGAATCTCAACCCTCCACGACACCTATGTCCCTTAATTTCAATAGCTTCCTAAAAGGGAAAAACCGTGGTTAAAATACATTTCTTTTTCTTTCTTTCTTTTATTAAAAACATTCATTTATTAATTTATTAAAACCTTTCATTCCCTTGCACTGCTCACACATGTCTCTAAGTCTATTCCAGGGACTTTTTGAAGAAACATGTGTCCTTTACAAATTTGGTCCAGAATAGAGCTTATGTCATCGATTAAAATTAATTAAGTATACAATTTATAATAGTTAATTAATTATTAGACAATGCTCAAGCATGTCTCTATTTCAATGACTTTTTGAAGAAACCTTTGTCCTTCATAACTTTGGGTCAAAATAGAGCTTATGTCATTGATCTGTGATCATCCAATAGCCATTTAGTTGATTGATTAATTTAATATTTAAAATCTAAGTAATGAATAAAGTTATATTGTATATTTCATTTTATTTGCATGTGTTTTTAGTTCTCTATTGGTTAATTATTGAATTAGTTTATAGATCTAGGTTTAATGGTTGGATCTTTAGGGTTTGCAAATAGGTCAATATTTAGCATACATGGATGTATGTACCTATTATGTGATATATATATATATATATATATATATATATATATATATATATATATATATATATATATATATATATACTATGATGTTATAGACGATTATGGATGTGTTTATGATGCCTATATGTAATCATTTTAATCCATATTCTTATGAATATGATGCTACGGATTATGATCTAACCTTTATATTGAAAATGCCACAAGATTGAGAGGGGGGTCAAAATTCTTTAATCACAAGTACTTATCAATTATCATTAACAAATCCAACATCAATGCAAGATGAAACAAAAAATACCAAACACATGAAAACCATAATTTTTACTTGGAAAACCTAGTGTGGGAAAAACCATGGTGAGAATCACACTCGCAATATAAATATAATAAAAATAAAAATTAATGACTTTCATATTTTAACCTGTCATGCACTTCATTTGATATCAATTGTCCAGATCTCCACGCAATTGCGCTTTTAGATCAAGATGCTCTTTCACCTTAACTTTGCAGCCCCATTGCACACATTGCA
Organism: Cryptomeria japonica; assembly: GCF_030272615.1. NCBI lineage: Eukaryota > Viridiplantae > Streptophyta > Pinopsida > Cupressales > Cupressaceae > Cryptomeria > Cryptomeria japonica. The sequence goes on from NC_081412.1 coordinate 219,617,653, forward strand.
CATGGGCCCTGATGATGCCAGGCTCTTCTTAAGTGGATGAATAATATAATTCATGTTGGAGGTCAAAGGTCACGTCGAAAAGGGTTGGCTCAATCTATCCTCCTCATTAATTAAGTATACAATTTATAATAGTTAATTAGACAATGCTCAAACCTATCTCTATTCCAATGACTTTTTGAAGAAACCTTTGTCCTTCAAAACTTTGAGCCAAAATAGAGCTTATGTCGTTGATCTGTGATCATCCAATGGTCATTAAGTTGATTGATTAATTAATTACAAATATAGACTTATAGTTAACTAGCACTTGTAGCTCATTGTATGGATAGACGAAAGAAATTTAAAGATAAAATTTAATGTAGTTTAATGTTATAAGTGAATAAATGTAGGCAACCAGGGAAAGGCCATCTACAACTGCAGATGGCCTTTGAAAATTCCTTTAGCTACCTCCTCCGATTTGAATGTCCCTTTAGCTACAAAGCAATCTGTTATGCTGCTATAAACACAACCTTCCTGAAATATTCTCCACCCGGTGTCATTAAACCTATATCTGATGAACACACAGGAAACATCTACATATGGGAATTCCATTTTTGATACTGTTCTTGAACAAGTGTAGAGGGAAATATAGTAGTCTATTCATTAACTAACTGAAAAAATACTAAAAGAAAGTGTACATTCTTTCAAAATGAAACCATCCTACACAGTAGACAAAACAAAGCCCCGTTTCTAGTTCTACTCTCCCCAGAGATGAGAAAATTACTGAATCCTTCTTTACGGCCTTGATATTCCTTTTATAATAATAAGGAATGCAACACGCTACCAGTCTTTTACAAGAATGTGTAACATGTATTGCAATGCCATAAAACCTCCAGGCCAATATTCATGAAAGCTTTGGTTTAGAGACACAAAAAAGATTCCATGAATGTGAACTAGCTTATGAGCCATGCCACTACCGCACATTTGTGGTTATTGATGCAAACAATACCAAGATAAAATATTCTCATTGCATTTCTTGGTAGGGGAGAACTTTGAGAGTTTTGATCAAGCAGGCATGTTTGACTCCAAAACCGCATCTCCTATGTCTTCACCCAACTTTCTCTCTGCATTCTACCCATTATAAGGGGGACATGGTGGTTGCTAGAGAGATCGGAATTATTTGCATCCGTAGCCGAAGCCTGCAGTTGCACTTGAGCCTTTTAATAACCCTCTGGCTACAAGGTAAGTCATTAATTTTATTTACTTTATGACATCTACAAACCTTCAGCCATATCTCTTTATGCCAGAATTCAGTTGCACCTTCTATGCACTTCATTTTAAAACCTCTGTAAGCAAAACAACACTTCCTAAAAACTTATCTCTAGAAAATGTCTATCTTCTACATTCTAAAATGTAGCCTGTGAATGATATAACTTCTATCTTCTAAATTTTGAAATGCAACATGCAAATAATGACCCTATTTCTCGATTTGCGAAGTGGCGGCAATTGACTGTTAGGTCTATACTTTGGATTATTCCATATACTAGATTAATTTGTGTGAGATGTATTTTTTTCCCATTTCACAAGAAAACTTTCATTCCAATAGTCCTAACACTTGTACATGACTCACAAACCTCAACATAGATTAATAATGGTAGCTTCTCATTGAATATTAAATATGTTCTATCCTTCATATTTTTCTTCCTCTCACACATGCAATGTTTTGAGTTTTCTATGCAAAAGGATAGAAGAGAATCCTCGATCAAGATTTCATACGTGCCAAAAAGAAGATTTCTAAAAGATTTCATATAGATATGCTGGACACTTATAGCTAAGATGTGATGTGTTTTCTATATCAGTTTTTTTGTTGAATTAGTAATGGAAGATTAGCCTTAATTATTCTATAGTTTTTATGTGATTGAAAAAATATTTGCCAATGTAATTCTTATTTTCCCTGAAAAATAATGAATGATTCGCTTTAATTTTTCCATATTTTTCATGCAATATGAATAAAATCGCCAGTGTAATAATTATTCCCCCCCCCCACAAAAAAAAAAAAAGAAATATTCAACTTAATTTTTCAAAAAAATTCATGCAAAAGAAACAGATTCGCCAATAAAATTAATATTTTTTCCCAACAAGAATGAAAAAAATCGCCTTAATTTTTGTACAATTCTTATGCAACAGAGAAAAATTCGCCAATGGAATTTAATATTTTTCCTCTATTTAAAAACAAATTAATATTTTCCCCCAAAATAATGAAAGATTCGCCAAAATTTTACACCTTTACCTAGGGGGGGGTTTCTTAAAGTTATCCCTGGTTGAAAATGAACTATGGAAAGATTAAATTGAATGCTAGATATAGGGCTAAAGGTGTAAAATTGACATAAATCAACATGAAGTAGTTTTAGATTTGATATGAAGCAATAAATATAGATTTTGAATAAGGAAGCTGAGGAGAACCTATCACTAGAATCTGGGCATGAAAGTGGGAGACAAGGATGCTCTGGGCAATCCTATCCTTAGAATGTCAAATGTGGACAACAAATGCTTTTCTGGGATCAAAATGCAGTCCAAAATGATCTTCTAAATATTCGCCAAAACTTTTTTAGACATAGGTGTGTGGGGTGACCTTGGCCTTCACTTTTCACTCCTCCAAAAGTTAGACTTGATTGTCTCTGTCTACTCTACTTGATATTGTAATTGTATATTTTTAACTTGTAACTTGCACACAAAAGAAGAGAAATTGTGTTGTTGATAGGGTTTGCCTAGGTCAAACCTTGAGTTTGGAATTAACCCTTGAATTGAATTGAAAATGATGAAGATGTTGGATAATACACCTCAACCTTGTTGAAGAACTAATGAAGATTGATGATACGATGCTCTTTGAATGTGATCACAAGTGTTGATGCAATAATAGGACATAACATAAACAAATCAATCATAAACACATGCTTGCATGAATATTGTAGTAATTTACTACTCAGGTGATGTTTAGATCTTCAAGAATGATTGAAGAATATATGGGATGAAATGTCACCTTAATGGTTGTCGATGATATTAGATGCAAATAATTGAAGGTGGATGGTGGATATGAAAATGAATGAAATAATTCTTGTATAGGGTTCTTAATGTATTTTACAAATTAGGATGAACTCCAATAGTCGAATTGAGGCATCATAATGTAGACACCTAAAAATGCCTCATTGATCATGTACTAATTATTCCTCTAATTGATCAAATAATTCTTTAATTCTTTAATTAAGTTAATTAATCTTATTCTTCTAAATTCATATTTCCTCATCATCTTACTAATTAATTCATTTTCAATTCTTTCACCGTTTAATCATTTAATCCATTTTCTAATTATTAATTAAATATTTATTATTTAATTAATTTTGATTATAAATCCCTCAATTTAATTTTTTTTTATTATTTAAATAAATTCCATTTTCAATTTCTATCTCTATTCAGTTAATCATTAACTGTTTTCTAAATATTAATTAAATATTTAATTAATTGTGATTTTAATCCTTTAATTTAAATAATCTTTATTATTTAATTAAATTCAATTTCTAAATAATTAAATAGTTGCTTTAAATTATTTAATTAACCAATTAACTCTTCAATTCCAAATCCCCAATTTCTAATTTAATTTAGTTTCATAATTCTTCTAATTTCATTTAATTAACTAATTAATTCTTTTAATTTAATTTAATTTCATAATTCTTCTAATTTCATTTAATTTCATTATTTCTTCCAATTTCTTCTAATTTCAAATACATGTGCATGATTTCAAAAATCAAGTTGAATTCCAAAGTCAAGTTCTAAATATATTCAAATACTAAATTGAATTTAAAATAAATTCAATATTTGAATTAAATCTCATGCAAAGATTAAATTGAAAATCAAAGTTAAAGTGCAAGCACATGCTAAATTAATTAATTCAATTATCTCTTCAATTCCTATTTCTATCTTTTAGTTAACCTTTTTTAAATAATGCTCTCAATCAGTTAACTATCTCCTCCTCTTTCTTTCCTCCAATCATTCTTTTTCATCCCTTAGTCAACTTTTTTCTCAATCAGTTAACTCATTTAATCTATTCAATTTATTTTGTTTCACCTCCAAAGCAGTAGTTCAACTATCAATTAGCATGTGAGCTCACCTGAGTTCCACCTCTTGATCAATCTGTTCCACCTTTCAGTCAATCCTCTCCAATAATCTATAAATTGAACATTCAATGTCCATTTTCAATCCTAGACAATTACTTTGAATCATGAACTTCAAATCTTTGTGTCGTTTGCAGGTTTCCAGCGTAATATCTGAGAGCCACCATACCACAAAGAGGAGAAGAACAATGGAAGAAATATTCAATCATGGAATGGGAGTTTTAATTGATTATTTTGCATTCCTATTTGCTTGATTGTATTATTTCATTGGTTATTTAGAGTTCTTTGATTAGATAGGGATTCATGATTTCCCTTTATTTTTGATTGATTTGATTATGAATTTTACATACGCCATTTTGGTGAACCCGACGTGAACTAACAACAATTTAACCTTGTATTTCTTCTATGTGATTTTGCAAATCGTACATAAATTTTTAATTTTTTGCAGGTTTGTATGGATTTGCAGAATAAATTACGAATCATGCAATCGTGTTTGCATAATCATGCAATTGCATAGATAGGATCATGCAATCGAGCATACAGGGTCATGCATTCGTGCGGAACCCATTATGCAAAAGTCCTTACAGGATCACGCATTCGTTAGGAATATTGTTGTTTTGTTTATTTTATATTTTTTTTGTTTTCTGCTATCTGTTCTATCAAATTCTGTATAAAATTAGGTAAATGTGAATACGGTTTACATTTATTGCATGCTTAATTATGACATTTTATGGTATGTAAAGTACAATTCAAAATTTCAAGTGCTAGGAGGAAGAAGGAACAAAGAAGACAAGACAGACACTATCAGCAAATCCTAAAGGTAGAAAAGAAGATACAAGATCTAGAGGATCAACCAACCATCGACAGATATAATAGCCTAGTTCTCTCTTATAGAGTGAAATATGATTTTCTTAACATAGAATGGATGATGAGAGATATTTCTAGGGCATCACAATTTGTTTTGCAGGTTCCAGGTCAAAATTAGCTTTCTTTTTTTTTGTTTGGTCTATCTATGGATCACGCAATCACTCTGTTAGGATCACGCAATCACTTTGTTACAATCATGCAATCGCTCTGTTAGGATCATGCAACCACTCTATCAGAATCACGCAATTGATCATACAGGATCATGCAATTGCTTAGGTATCATCATGCATTCATTTTTGTCATAGTTTAGTTTTTTGTTTTCTGTGGATTTTATTGGGTTACTGATTATCTATTTGTAGCATGTGGCAAATTTACAGAGGATCAAATTATTATTGAATCATAAAGACTCATGCTCTCACACTTTAGTTTTGGGCTTAAAATAAACAATGGTTAAAATTGACATGCATGCATTCACATTTCAAGTTGGTGTTTTAAAATTGACATGCACATGCATATCTTACACCTAAATTTGGGTTTTAAAATGAACGTGAATCAGGATGCTCAATAGATTAACTCAAATTTCATTTTTTTAAAGGAATGAATCTTTTATTGTGTTCAGGGTGGACCTACTATTGCATCAAGTACCTTTCAACCCGCCTTCAGGGTCTTGGGAGAAAGGGAGAAGGTGATAACAATGCCCAATTTTATTTTATTTCAAGTAGTGAGGGGAATCTTTGAGTAGAGATTTCATCACCCCATAGAGGTACTTCAAATTGGGATGCGTTGTGGATATCATCTCTCCTAGTGTACTCTTGAGCAGGTTTTTCGAGCAGCTATATAAATATATTGGTCAGGCAGCTAGAGTGTTGAGTGAATTTGACGTATGTGGGGGCCTTCCCTGCATCGATAAGCTCAACTAAAGTCTTAAGTGGCTTTCTCTGAGAATCCATCATTGTATTGTACCCATAGATTCCCTTCATGTACCCCATATATTCGGTAATTATGAGAGTGCGGATCGTACCCCATGGATTCCCTTCATGTACCTTGCATTATGAGACAAAATCCCTTGGTGATAAGATCCTTGGATCTTTGGGGTAAGAGAGACTGGAATGCCTGAGAAGTGTGTGTCGTGGAGTGGAGCCAGTGCTGCCAGACTCTCTAGTTGTTCATCTTGTTTCAGTATTTCGTAAGGGCCTCATTTGAATGGTTTCCAATTTCTAGCCTAGGATTTTCTTATGTGTTTTTATATGTATCATTGTGTCAGACCAATATTGAGTCAGTATTGGGCTATTTCAGACCCTACCATGCATATCACTGAATTCTCAAAGTTTGTTTGAAATAAGTTCAGTTAGCTATACCTACCTTCAAACAATTGTTCTCAGATTTGGAAAAAAAAATAAAATTCCTATACACGGAATTACTAGAAACAAACTCCGTCTTGAAGTGTCAGACAATCCTGCAAACTCAAAAAATTTACATACTTGTGATCGTAGGCAGTCCTTGCATAGTCTTCATTTGCATCCTTATTATCGTCCTTAGTCCTTGCATAGTCCTTATTTATGTTCTTATTATCATCCTTAGTCCTTGCATAGTCCCTGCATAGTCTTCATTTGCGTCCTTATTATCATCCTTAGAATTTGCATAGTCTTCATTTACGTCCTTATTATCATTCTTAGTCCTTGCATAGTCCTCATTTACATCCTTATTATCATCCTTAGTCCTTGCACAGTCCTTGCATAGTCTTCATTTACGTCCTTATTATCATCCTTAGTCCTTGCATAGTCTTCATTTACATCCTTATTATCATCCTTAGAAGTTGTATAGTCTTCATTTACATCCTTATTATCATCCTTAGTCCTTGCATAGTCCTTCCATAGTCTTCATTTATGTCCTTATTATCATCCTTAGTCCTTGCATAGTCTTCATTTACGTCCTTATTATCATCCTTAGAAGTTGCATAGTCTTCATTTACCTCCTTATTATCATCCTTAGTCCTTGCATAGTCCTTTCATATTCCTCATTTACGTCCTTATTATTGTCCTTAGTCCTTACATAGTCTTCATTTATGTCCTTATTATCATCCTTAGAAGTTGCATAGTCTACATTTACGTCCTTATTATTGTCCTTAGAAGTTGTATAGTCTCTATTTACATCCACATTATCATCCTCATATACGTCCTTAGATTAAGTCCTTGTCTAGACCTCATATACATCTATCTTAGTCCATCATCATCTGCATAATCATCCTAGAAATTCATAGCATGTGTCTTAATGGGTCTCCTAGGTGATGGTTTGCTCCCCTTCGAGCAACCTAATCTAGTGCCAAACGACGGTCAAGGAGAGATCATTGTCGGTTTAGGTAACTTGGCTTGACAATTTAAGAGAAACGCACCTCATTATATAGGAGTCGAGTACAAGCTAAATATAGAGTATAAAATTACCCATAGAATTGATAGAGAAATTGTTGTAGAATGTCTAAGAGAAGATCTTGAAAAACTTGCATTGCAAAAATCTCGAAATACTCAACAAGTCTCACGTCAAAATCCTCAATAGAGCATCTAGTCTAGTGTTGCATATTCCATATTTAGGTCTAGAGTCTTGCATTATTTTCATCTTGCATTAGTTCCAAACCATCCTCATATAGAAGTCTTAAATGCCCGTCACAAGGTCACAAAAGGCAAAAAGTAAGATGGACCCAAACAACAATTTGTGAGTAAATCCAACTTGGAACATGGACATATCAACTAGTCAACAGTCAAATTATCAAGCAATGTCCACAATACATGAACTACAACAAAATTTAACACGCGAAGAGATTGAATCGGCTCAACATGAACCACATGTCCTTATGATCTTAGATGCTCTTATACATAATGATAGGGATAAGTATCTCTCATTGCTATTACAAAATGGGGCCAAATTACCTGAATATTTTGATATCACAACAATCTTACGACTAGGAAATACTCTAGGTCAAAATAGCAGTCAAATACCACATATGACACAAATGCAAGCAACGACCTCAAGTTTTCCTCAGAATTCACCAACATCATCTATACAAACAAATGTTGTATACACATAAAAATGGCTATGAGCAATTAAATAAATATTTTATATTTATTTGATATTTATTCTTCTATTAAATAGTTAATTTGAAAAGATTAATTTATTTAATTCATTTTGTGTCTTTCTATTAATTAATTTAATTGAAATATTTTATTAATTAATTCATCTATCATATTCCTCTAATTAATTAAATATCTAATATTTAATTATTCTTCTAATCAATTAATTGAATATCTAGATATTTAATTATTTCCTTCAATCATTTGAATATCTAATATCTAAAGATTATTCTTCTATCCTATAGTCTCAAATATTAAATAATTTAGAAATTATTTAATCCCTTATCCAACTCACCTTCCATCTTCACTTCATCTTTCCTTTGCCAACTCATCAATCGTGTGGCTAAAGATATTAATATATCTTAAATATTAATCATCATTTATCTTCAACCTCCAAATTTAATGAAATATTGTGTACGTACACATATTTCTTAAATTTTCTTCTATATTCCCTCTAACATCCCTACATCTTAGGAAGGACTTGAGTCCACTTGTCCTCTCATGCCTAAATCTTCTCTAACCATCCCTATATTTCCTCAGTTAGCAACCCAGTCAAGGTGAGATGAGTGACACTTGTCTTCTCCTTCCCCCTTTCTCTCAACCTTCACCTTTGCTCACAGACATCCAAATCATAGATCTGATCATGACCGTTGATCTGGGCCACATCATCTTATCCTCTCAAAGTCTATAAAATCAGGAGTTTGAGTTGAGAAAGAGTTAGTCTTCAAGTGAGTTTTCCAGTTAATCATTTGTGAAAACTTATGCATCCATGAGTTTTAATCTTGAAGCAAATAGCATAATAATTTAGCATTGTCATTTAGCATTGCATATCATAGTATCAGTTAACTATCAGTTATCAGTCCATTCTTCATATGCCATCTTGGAAGCTATCAGTGCTTGTCTGAGAGCACACCATCTACAACTAGGAACATTGGAGTTAGGACACAATGAGACATAAATCATGAAGGTAAAAATAGTGTTTTTATTTTAATATCAATTTCATGTAGTTTCATTGGTTGAGTTTGGATTTCCTGGAGCATTTCCTTTGTATTTTATGAAACTAACATGTTGCAAGTAGTATTCTGATGATGAAATTCAAGTCAACACAAATGTCATTTCAAACACGAATTCTCAATCAAGTGCATCATCCTCAACAATAAACGTTAGCACACCAACAAAGGCTATACCAATAATGTCAAGTATCTCAGCACCTATTCAAACACAAGTTCCTCATACAAAAAGTGCGACTCAACCTTAGGTTTCCTATTCCATAGGATCTACATACAATCATCAGAATACAAACCTAGGTTCCGCTAATACAATAAGTACAACTCAGTCAAACATGGGTTCACATATCAATTATTTCATAGTACATAGTGAAACTCATAACACACGGAATTATAATTATGGTACCTTTCAACAACCTCCTAGTTATACTACCATGAATCCTTTTGTGTGAAATATACATGTGAAAAGTGTACCTCTGACTCAAATGAATATTCTATCCCAACAAGTATAGAATCTACAACAACAGATGACATCTATGCAAACGGGTAATGATAAAAAGAGCTACACAATGCAAGACTTACATCCTTATCCTTTCGATCACACATTATACATGTTGCCTTTCCCGCCACATTTTGAAACACCAAAATTTAACAAATATCGAGGGAAAGGTGATCCTAGAGATCACATCAGAGAGTTTTTTACGGCATGTATAGAGGTTGCAACTGAAGACACTTATCTAATGAGACTATTTCCTAAAAGTCTAGGAGGCTCAGCCTTCGAGTGGTTTTTACATTTACAACCAACTATCACATCATGGGGTGAATTAGCTAAACACTTCATTACTAACTTCTCGCATAACATTGAAACCCTAGTCACTTTAATGGACTTATGTGTCCCAAAACAATATGAGAATGAAACATTCACATACTTCATACAATGATGGAGAGCTCTCTATAGGAGGTGCAAGACTATTATTCTAGAAATAGAGCAAGTGGACATGTTCACAGAAAACTTAATTCCTAAGATCAAGTATCCAATACAAATGTAATGTTTGACCACGTTTAAACAAATCACTGAAAAATCCCTAAAGTGTGGGAAAGGAATAGTAGAACAAGGTCTCATAAAATATGGCAATAACAACAACGATAAATCCAAATTTTGGTCGAAGAACAAAAATGTGACCAACGATGGTGTTGTAGATGCCCGTACAATGAACAAATCTCAACCAATTTTGTCTTTACAAGGTCCAATTCAATCATTTAGTCTGCACACAGAGAATAACATTGTATCAACAAATGTAAACGCTACGCAAACTATGAACACAAAATTTCCAAGGGTAAATGCTCCAAAAAGGAATTACAATCCTCTAGGGGAACCTATTGAATCAACATTAAAAAAGTTGATACAGAAAAACATGATCACTTTGCCAGAAGTAAGAGTATATGAACCAGGTCCTTTTAAAACTACATGGTGGAATGATAGTGATTTCTATGACTATCATCGTACTAAAGGTCACAAAAGTGTGAATTGCTATAAATTGAAAAACTTAATCCAAGACATGATCGATCAAGGTGACATCATGATTGACACCGACAAGACTTCAGAAAAAATGAATCATACCATATTTAAGGATCCATTTTTCAAACATGACAAAGGGAAGGCATCTAGATTAGGAACACAAGACAATACAACCAACTACACAAAAAACTCATACAACTACACTATTCATGTCATTAGCTCAGGAGATGTAGTAAATGATGATTTAAAAGAAGCACTTGATAATGATGAGCAATATCAAGAGACTTACAATGATGATAACCAAATTTGCATGTTGTTAGAAGCACCGAAATATGATGAAGACAAGAATCTATGTCTTATGAACTAGGGGCATGAAGAACCATTTCATTCTGGATGGTTTCAAGATGAACTTATAGAACATATCATGGATGTCATACTTGCACATGATGACTATAGGGAGGGATACGACATAAAACTTGATAACATAACATATATTACAAACACTTCCTTCACAAGAGATGATACAGTGGCTACAATCACGATAACTCCTAGAGACAGAGATTGTGCAATTGTTACTCGCAGATCTAAATTAACTTTACAAGGAGTACCATCAAACCCACCACCAGCAGTAGGGACCTAGAATGTTGTTGAGCAACTCAACAAAACCCCAACATAGATATCACTACTATTATGTATATCACCAACTCATAAAGCTATACTGGACAAAGCACTTCAAGATTCAGTAGTGGACATAAATATAGATGAAAATACCTTCCAATCCATGGTGGGAAATTTGGCATAGGGTACCCGCATTGCATTCATAGAATAGGATATTCCTGGTGGTAAACTTATCCATAATGACCCACTACATCTAGAAGCTTACATACATAAGAGAAGAATTAGAAGAGTACTTATAGATGGGAGAGATGGTCCCAACATCTGTACATTAAAGTTGGTCAAGGCATTGGGATATTCTAAGCTTCGTATTGATCCTTGAAAAAGAATAAACATGAAAGCATATGATGATGAAGAGCATCCCTCAAAAGGTATAGTTACGCTACCAGTGCAAATAGGATTTATAACAATAGAGGTTACTTTCCAAGAGTTGGATAGAGAACTAGGGTACAACATGTTATTGGGCCACCCATGGATTTACACCATGCAAGTTGTACCATCAACATTTCATCAATGTGTCAAATTATCATACAATGGCATTGAAATCACCATAAAGGGTGATTTAAATCCTTTCCAACACTATAATCACCTAAAGGAAAGTGTAGATAACCAGGTACCTATTAATCAAGTAGAACCCCTCACTACACAAATGGAGTCCTTAACAATCATAGAAGAATGTGCCTACAGCATCTTCTTTGCAGATAAAATATATTGGTTGTGGGGAATACTCTATTTCAAGTACCTCAAATGGAAAACAATTATCTCTTTCTCCTAGGTCTTTTGGGAAACCTCAAAACATGGTAATGAAACAAGACAAAGGAAAAGAAATAGTCAGATACTCAGATTCATGCTCTTTTATTAGGTGGGGAGATTTACAAGAAGAATCTTTGAATGAAGATGTGAATCACTGGATATACATAGAAGAAGATGATATGACAATACCAAGGTTACCTTTAGATTAGTATGGCAATGGATTCAAGATGCTACAAAAACATGGGTATGATGATACCACGAGATTGGGGTTATAAAAGCAAGGAAGATTAGAACCCATTATACCAAATGACAATCCAAAGAATCAAGGGTTAGGATATAAACATGTGCCAAATATAACAGAAGCAAGACAACATGCATTGAATATACTAAACAGACCAAGGCTACCATCAGAGTACATATCTCAAAGTCAGTTGTCAACACAAGTTTTTCCCTCTTCATCTCAGATGAGAAAGAAAACACCAACATCTCGTAGTATAGAATTAGATGGTGAAGATATGAGACAACTACAAGAACCTAGCATGAAGTCACCCAACAATACAGTATCTAACACATCTACACAAGTAAATATGGTAACAGACATAGGCTTAGCACCAGTAAATGAGCCTAATCCTTGGTTGTTATAAATACTTCCGCCAAGGGAAACAACTCAAGCTCCACTCAATGAATCAGATGAAGAAAGACTACAATGACTTATACCAGGTTTAAGAAGGGTGAACCCCATACAAAGGAGACCTATGAATCTACAACAAAATCAGATACAAGAACAAGAGGAGATAAGTGATACGACCTCAGAAGTTGAAACATGCATAGAAAGTGAGATAGACTCTCATGAATATGAATTCCTATCTGATCATGATTCCAACCCATGAACAATTGGCATGATAAGGTATCACAAATTGCCTATAGATGATGAAAATATACTAGGTCCCTCAAATAACCAGGTATCCATGTTATCAGAATCTGTTACAACAGAAGGGAGTAATGAATTACCCCTTGTACACTCACATTTGATTCATTGGGGACGAGAAGGAAAACCAACTCTAGATTGGTTTGAAAACAATGAAGCTATTGCAGAATTCCTTGGTGTCAGAGAAGGATTTGCACAAGATGAGCACAAGGTAGGATTGGCTATAGACCTGGATAGAACAACATACTTTGGAGAGGCAATTGCCTCTATAACAGAAGATATGGATCAAAGTAATCACAATGGAAAGAGTGAGTTAGACAATATCCCTATTGAAAAAGAGAATTCAACATTACTCATGGAAGAAAATGAAGAAGTAAATATAGCAGAAGGAGAAGTTGTACATAATATCCACTTAGCAAAATCACTGAACCAGAAAGAAAAGGACAAATTCATGCAGTTTTTCAAACAACGTCCTATTAATTTTTCTTGGTCATATACGTATATGTCAGGCTTAGATCCAGAATTGGTGTTACATCATTTACCATTTCTATAGAGAATTAAACTGTACAAACAAAAGCTAAGAAAGATGCATCCACATATTGCATTACTAGTCAAAATAGAACTCCAAAAGTTGCTAGATGTGGGCTTCATTTGACTTATTGACTATGCAGAATGGATATCCAATCTGGTACCTATGACTAAGCCCACTAGGGGCATAAGAATTTGTACCGACTTCCAAGATCTAAACAAAACATGTCCTAAGGATGATTTCCTATTACCTAACATAGACATGATAGTTGACTTAACTACTGGGAATGAAATGCTTTCATTAATGGATGGTTTCTCAGGATAGAACCAAATTAGGATTGCACTAGAAGATCAACACAAGATGATATTTACTTGTCCATGGGGAACATACTACTAAAACGTCATGCTGTTTGGTCTTAAGAATGCAGCAGCAACATATCAAAGGGCTATGACGACACTATTTCATGACATGATCCACAATATCATGGAAGATTATGTGGATGATCTACTAGCTAAATCATAGACAAGAGAAGGTCATCTTGAAGTCCTTACAAAGATATTTGATCAATTAGAGCAGTACAATGTCAAGCTAAACCTAAAAAAGTGTGTGTTTGGTGTAACATAAGGTAAACTTTTAGGGTTTATTACATCTAATAGATGAATTAAAGTAGAGCTTGCAAAGGTCAAAGCAAACATGGATATGCAACCTCCATAAATACTTAAGAAGTTAAGAGGGTTACAAGGAAGACTACAGTCCATAAGGAGGTTCATAGCACAAATAGCAGATAAATGTCATCCATTTCAGTATTTACTCAGAAAAGGAGTTACCTTCAAATGGACAGAACAATGCCAAGAAGCTTTCCAAGCTTTAAAAGATTACCTTCTAAATATTCTAGTGTTAGTTCCACCTACTCTAGTAAACCCCCTATTACTATATATATCAACAACAAAATCATCTTTAGGAGCCTTGTTGGCCCAACATGATGATCAAGGAAAGGAAATATCAATCTACTATATAAGTAGAACCTTAATTAGATATGAGCTTAATTACACTCTTATAGAACGAGCATGTCTAGCAGTGATTTTTGCATCTCACAAACTTAGACATTATATGTTGAGTCACAAAGTACAACTCATTGCATGCTTTAATCCACTCAAATATTTGTTAAGTAGAGAAACATTGACTAGAAGATTGGCTACATGGGTCATGATTTTAAGTGAGTTTGATATAGAGTATGTGGATAGAAAGGCAATCAAAGGGTAGATTATAGCAGATCAGTTAGCAAAGGATCCCTTGCAAGATAGTCATCCGCTCCTAATAAATTTTCCTAATGAATCTGTGTTTACATTGACAACTTCTACCATGTGGAAATTATACTTTGATGGGTCATATACAAATCATGGAGCTAGAGTTGGGATTCTTTTCATCACCCCTCAAGGTGATTCTATCCCTAAGTCATTCAAAATAAATTTTCCCTGTACGAACAATGCTAAATATGAAGCTCTCATCATAGGACTTCATACTGTTGTCCAATGGAGGATAAAAGAATTACATGTCTACGGTGACTCACAACTGATTGTAAATAAAGTCAATGGTGACTATAACACAAAAGATGATAAACTGCTGCCTTATAAAACAAATGGTAGAAGATTACAAAGAACATTTTAGTAACATCACTTTTGAACAGATTCCAAGGATACAAAACAAGGCAGTTGATGCCATGGCTACAATAGGGTCTCTGCTAAATATTGCTAATAACGAAACTCAGTTTGAGTTTATTGTAGAATAATTAATGACACTAGCATATGAGATTCCCTCATCAAAATATGTATGTGCAATTATGGGTCTTGAATCCTGATGGTATAATGAGATATATGCATACTTACATACTCAGTATACGTCTCTTGATTTGTCTAGAAATCAAAAGAAAACTCTTATTCATCAGGTGTCTAGATACACTATTATTGCTGACACAATGTATAGAAAGGGCTTTGATGGAACCCTTCTCCGATGTCTTGATGAAAATGAAGGACAACTTTCCCTAAAGGAGGTACACGATGGAATTTGTGGGGCACATCAAAGTGGGCCACCACTATCAAAGAAATTGTTAAAAAAAGGATACTATTGGTCAACTATGGAAAAGGATGCCAATAAATATGTACAAAAATGTAAACAATGTCAAATGCATAGAGACCTCATTCATGCACCAACACAAGATCTTCAACCTATTACATCACCATGGCTATTTTCACAATGGGGGTTAGATCTAGTTGGTAAAGTCAATCCTACTTCTTCCAATGGATACAAATTCATCTTAACAGCTATTGAGTATTTTACTAAATGGGTCGAGGAAATTCCCCTTACATACACCATTGGTAAGAAAATAGAAAAAACCATGCTTAATTACATTATCTACCGGTATGGGATTCAAATGTGCATAGTGATAGACAATGGACGTGCATTCAAAAATCAAGAAATGAGAGAATTGTGTGAAAAATTTCAAATACAACAGAGATTTGCAACACCATATTATCCGCAAAGCAATAGACAAGAAGAGGCAACAGATAAGACAATATTGAAGATCCTAAAGAAATTTGTCACTGACATTGGACATGACTGGCATCTCCAGTTAGATCCCACTCTTTGGGCTTACAGAATAGGAGTACACACCCCTACAAGAGCGACACCATATTCCTTGGTCTATGGTACAAAAGCGATACTACCTATTGAAATAGAACTACCATATTTAAGAGTCTCCTGAAAAAACATCATATCTGAGGAAGACTATTTGGTTGCAAGATTAAAAGAGCTGGAAACACTCGATGAAAAGAGACAAACTTCTTTCAATCACTTACAAGGTTGCCAAAATAAATTGAGGAGGAGTTACAATAAATGAGTACGCCCAAGGAATTTTGAAGTGGGAGATCTAGTTCTCAAGGAGAAACAAAGGAACCTAGTTGAATGAGAAAAGCCAGGGAAGTTTGAACCTAACTGGCTAGGTCCTTTTATCATAACAAGGGTTATAGGAAATGGAGCATACAATTTGGCTACCATGGAGGGAGATCGACTCCCTGACCCTATGAACAACATACACCTTAAATGATATTATATCTAAGGGTTGGGTTAGTGTAGGTTTTATTTCTGCATTGCATCTCATTTTCTTCAAAGCACTGCATCACATATAGTTTCTTTTTCAAATGCACTGCATTCATACAAATTATGCATTAGCGTATAACAACATCAATAAAACAAGGCAACTATCCAAGTTTATCATTTGTTTGCATTCAAGAGAAACAAGGGTCGTATCCTTTCTTAGATATTCGGACATGAAGTCTTTGAGGTCCTAAGGTCATTCATTTTCAAGATTACCCTATGACGATGCTTTACTTATGGTTGTGTAGTGATTTCACTATTTGAGACTTGTTAACCCAAAATCTATCAATTGTTATATCTCAAACACATTAACAAAATGTCTAATTCATTCTTGACACCTAGTTGATATGACTAGTGGAAAATTTAAAATTCTACTTCAGCGCCACTGTAATTATCACGCCCAAGTAGGTTTCATTACTTAGAAGTCAAGGCGAGAAAATAAAAAGAAAAAATGCTATGTCAAATATCCATCTCAAGGCAAAAGAGAAATGATATATAACTGAAATATCACACATACAAAGTGCGACAAAAAGCATGACTATGGGAACATGCAAGTAACTCCATTAGGGCTATGAACGTCTAGTGGCAATGGAGCAATATTTGATAAATTACAGTTTATAACCGAATCAGAGCTCTAAAAGTTTGCTGGCAGCGAGGCTCTATTCGGGATGCTTTTGAAGTTAGAATAATCCATGTAGCTTGTCATATAGGATGCTAAGGATCTTTAGTGAACACAAGAGCAAGAATTAACTCATTTGCACACACATGCGAAAAAGAAGGTCAAAGTTTCAAGAACCAATGGGGAAGTTTTCCGTGTCTCCATTTGTAAATCCTAGTCACTAAGTGTGTTAATTTGGATGTTCCAAGGGACCTTAAAGATCGATTGATCACTTATTTATGAAATGTTTTGTACCTCCAATTCAATTGGTGTATTATGAAATGCTAAACAAACACAGTCATCCTTGTTCGAATAGAAAATGCATCTTCATCATGCATATTGCATTAACATAGGTTATGTCAAGAATTCATTGTCTCCGCATGCAGTATGTAGATCATCATGTCATACAGGTCTACACACTAGGGACATAGCTGAAAAAATCCTAAAAATCATATAAAGTCCTAAAAAAATCCTAAAAAACAAATGTGGTCCTGAAAAAATCCAAAAGCATTCAGATATAATCCACAAAATCCAAAAAACATTGGGCAAACATGAAAATCCAAAAAACGTTGGGAAAACATCAAAATACCAAAAACATTTAGAAAAGGTCTTGAAAAAACTCAATAAAAAACATCTATATAATGTCCTGAAAAAATCAATGAAAAACATTCAAATATCGATCCACAAATCTAAAAACAATATAAAATCAATCAATCAAAAAACTTGCAATAAAATGTCTCGCAAGAAACAAATACCTCAGCAGGTATCCAACAAAAACTTCACATGAAGTTAACAAAGGATATGACTATCCAGTCAAACATCTGCAATCAACTGATCAAATTGTCTTATCAATTGTATCATATCCATATCAAGTGATCATTATCTTGTCTTAAATAGAAGAGGATACACTTGAAAATAGACAGGTCATTCTTAAACGGCGCCCGCAACTTTTTGAGATCAGACATTATCAACCATCACAATAAGAAACTGAGAACAAAGGCACAAGGTCAGTATAGCTATTGAATTTTGTTAGTCTTTATCTTTTATCATTTGGTGACAGATCATGTTTCTATGCTACTCAAGGATGTCCACAAGTGACTAGAGGAGCCATGATGGGCATCATCATTTTCTTTTGTTTGTTGTTTGTGGTGTGAACCGATGAAGTTATAGGGAAATTTCTCTAGTGGGTGTCTGTGATAGGAGCATTCTGCTAGTGAATGCCACACATACCTTGACCCCTAGTGTATTTCCCAGAATGGAGGGGTTCACTCCTTGTCTGCTACGTGTTTGTTTCTTCAATGAGATATCTTTACATCTTGGTTCCTTATGCGCTGACATACTAAGCTCCATTGTTCAATAATAAGGCTAAGTGATGAATATATATTGTACAATAAATAATGACACAGGTTCGTGATTCAAACATTCTCATTCTCATCTCACTTGTTTATTGAAAGTTTGTTGATTTCTCATCTTCTTTCTAAATCATTTTCTTTTCTAACATTTTTCTTTCATCAATCTCTTCTTTATTTTATCTTACTAACATTTCTTCAAGATACATCTAAGTTAAGAGAATATTTTGGCATTATCATACAAAAACAAAAGTTTCATCCATATAGTTAAAAGGTGCATCCATTTAGTTTTAAAATGCATCCATATAGTTAAAGTTGAATCCATACAGTTTTAAGTTGCATCCATCTAGTTTAAATTACATTTAATAGCCATTGCATTCATAAGCATCATTTATCATATAGAAAGCATTAAACCATTTGTTAATCATTACATCATAAATCATATAGACATGCATTGCATAACTCATAGCATCATACTACATACATGGAAAACAAGGCATAATGGATCGCTGCCAAAAACTTGCATATCATATATATATAACTCAAAAATGGTAATGTGTTGGAATACAATAATAAACAAGCTTGAAGGCTCAGATAACATGATCTCAATGTATCAACCCACATTGCCTCTGTCAACAAGTGGATCCTGCCCTAGGATGTCAAAGTGGACCCATGACACCACCACTACTGGTCCTCCATGTAGAAGTCCTACTGGAACCAGAATGACCTCTAACCTCGCTAAAACTAGGAGCTCTTTGTCCCTCAGGTACAGTGTCATAGTAGAGTTGTCGATAATAAAAAGCCTCTTGTGCAGCGTAGTAGAGTCTGTTAGACTGTTTGCATGCATCAGTACCTGGAGCAAAATGTTGATCATAGGTAGCTTGAATCATCTATGACCATCTAACTACCTCATCTATCTCTCTGGAGACGATCCATCTCAGTCTCTAATGCACCATAGTTTTTGCAGAATGCCTCCCGCTCAGCATCTCATTGCTGCCTAAGTCTGACAACCTCATCCTCTAGACTCTGGATCCATGCTCTATGAATCTGCGGATCATCATCACCTCCATCACCACCATGTCCTCCTCCCCCCTCTAACATCCTCTAGCTCCAATTGATCATCATCATCCCCGTCCGCACTACTCGATGACTTTGAAGAATCATCATCATCCTTGCTACTCATAGACTCGGTGTCTCCATGAATGTCTACATCCTCCTCTCCTCCCTCATCTTCTCCACCCTCCTCTCCTCCTTCTCCATCCTCTCCCCAATCATCTCCTCTCCTCTCCCCCATATCGATCCTCAATCACTGTCTAGGATGGTGTATCTGTTGTGTTGTGATCGAAATAGTCAGATCAGTCAATGGAATAGGCCTATGTCTGGCCCACCATGCATCATACTCAGGAGTAGTCCTCAGATCTGCCGCACCTACACTCCAACCCCACCGTAATGCCTGAAGAGCATCAAACTCGGAAGCTGCCACATGTGGTTGTATGCATACACCCCAATCAGAAACCTCACGAGAAACATGATCAAAGTATGTTGTAACAACAGGTGTCACTTGTATCTCTCCAAACTATTTGATTACCCATCCAGGAAGAGACATCTCAATAATCCTATGAGTCTCAATGGTCCTCCCAATAAGATTTCTCTGATGTCTCCAGAAAGGCAAGTGTTGTGCATCATCTACCCAATCGGGGCAATCTAAATATGGTCTCCAAATGAAATGTTGCAAAATATCAAGTTGATGTCGCTAATACAAGGTGTAACCCAAACCCTTGTGTCTAATACTGGGTGTGTATTTGAATGCATAGGGCTCATCAAGATGCAAGTCAGCATGAATAACTGGTCTCGAGATAGAAATGTGCTCCCACGCCCAAGTCTAGAGCAATGTCACACCACAACTAATAGATCGATATCCCAGGTATACAATGTCGTGCATCTGATAATAAACCATGGCTAAAAGACAAGGACACCAAGCATATACTTGATGATGAACAATCATATCATGGAGCACTCTACCCCATCCAACTGGAAATTCATGACCTCATCTATCAAGAATCAACAAACCACCTATGATACTGCACAATACTATAGTAAGATCATCATAGTCCAATCAAGGCCAAGGGATATCATAATGACCATTGATCTGTAAATCTTGCTCCTCACACTCAAAAAGAGCACACAGTCCAGCAACAACATCCTCGTGATCATATACAACTCTCACACCATGAATGGGAATATGCAGTATATGCCAAACATCCTCTAAGGTAATGGATGCCTCACCAGTAGGAAGATGGAAGGAACATGTCTCAGAATGCCACCGCTCTACTAAAGCTATAATCAAGGCGTTGTTGGTCGTAACCTCTAGAAAATGTAAAACATGATATAAAACTAGATGTCAGATATGTGCAATCTCCTCATGAAGTAAATCAGCTCAAAGATCAAGTCCACTAGGTCTGCTCTGTCGGTAGTATAACACTCCAATATTCTCCTGCACGGAAAAATATTAAAAAATGTCAGATATCGGATAATGCGATTACAAAAAAATATCAAACAAATGACAAAAAATTCAATTTACAACGAATGGGTGAAGTTTAACACTTATGTGTGACATTTAACACCATTGCGATACAATTAATGCGTATGTGTAACAATTGCAATGAATGCGTAGCATTTACAAATAATGCGTGAATAGATAAGTGAATGCGTTATACTAAGCAGCTATGCGAAACACTTAAGCTTTTGTAGTACATTTAGAGAGTTTGCATGACACTTGCATTAAAACTGACAGCCGTATGCGTGAAGATTAAAAATTAGCTCTCTAGAAATTTTTTGGAAAAATAGCAAAAAAAAAGGCAAAAAATTTAGAAAAATACCATGTCGCCAGTACCCAGAGGTCTCTGATAAGAACGTACTTTGTCAAACAAGTGCAGTCATGCCCTATAGCTAGCCATGATGATCAAATTCTTGCAGGAAAGCAAAAAACTCGCAAGGATCTCTAAGAACTCACCACAATGCAAATGAGCAAATGAAAAGCTAAAATCTCTATTTATAGCTCAAAATTAAGCTTCTTAACCACTCCAACACTTGTGGCCCCCGTCAACTTCAAACAACTTGTAGGCTACTCAAACGATCTTGAAAATGCACGAAACTTCACACAATTGCTCATTATACTTATATCAAAAATATGGTCTCAATTTCCGAATTTTTCGACCACCTTTTCCGAGGGGGCATATTTACACTATACAGTGGTACCAAGGCATACTGGGGTAGAATTTTTTCATTTTCTTTGAAACAACATCGTTCTGACTTTGTCTCAAAGAGGGGAAAATGTAGACACCTAAAAATGTCTCATTGATCATGTACTAATTATTCCTCTAATTGATTAAATAATTATTTAATTATTTAATTAAGTTAATTAATCTTATTCTTCTAAATTCATATTTCCTCATCATCTTACTAATTAATTCATTTTCAATTCTATCATTAATTAATCATTTAAACCATTTTCTAATTGTAAATTAAATATTTATTATTTAATTAATTTTGATTTTTAATCCTTCAATTTAAATAATTTTTATTATTTAAATAAATTCTATTTTCAATTTCTATCTCTATTCAGTTAATCATTTAATCATTAACCGTTTTCTAAATATTTATTATTTAATTAATTATGATTTTAATCCTTTAATTTAAATAATCTTTATTATTTAATTAAATTCAATTTATAAATAATTAAATAGTTTCTTAGAATTATTTAATTAACTAATTAATTCTTGAATTCCAAATCCCCAAATTCTAATTTAATTTAATTTTATAATTATTCTAATTTCATTTAATTAACTAATTAATTCTTTTAAATGTAATTTAATTTCAGAATTCTTCTAATTTCATTTAATTTCATTATTTCTTCTAATTTCTTGTAATTTCAAATACATGCACATGATTTCAAAAATCAAGTTGAATTCCAAAGTCAAGTTCTAAATATATTCAAATACTAAATTGAATTTAAAATAAATTCAATATTTTAATTAAATTGAAAATCAAAGTTAAAGTGCAAGCACATGCTAAATTAATTAAGTAAATCAATTATCTCTTCAATTCATATTTCTATCTTTTAGTTAGTTTTTTCTAAATGAAACTCTCAATTAGCTCTCAAACAGTTAACTATCTCATCCTCATTATTTCCTTTGATCATTCTTTTTCATCCCTTAGTCAACTTTTTTCTCAATCAGTTAACTCATTTAATCTATTCAATCTAGTCTATTTCACCTCCAAATTAGCAATTCAACTATCAATCAGCATGTCATCTCACCTGAGTTCCACCTCTTGATCAATATGTTCCACCTTTCAATCAGTCCTCTCCAATAATCTATAAATTGAGCATTCAATCTCCATTTTCAATCCTAGAGTATTACTTTGAATCATGAACTTTGAATCTTTGTGTCATTTGCAGGTTGCCAGCGCAATATCTAAGAGCCACCATACCACAAAGAGGAGAAGAACAATGGAAGCAATATGCAGTCATGGAATAGGGAGTTTTAATTGAGTATTTTGCATTCCTATTTGATTGATTGTATTATTTCATTGGTTTATTTAGAATTCTTTGATTAGATAGGGATTCATGATTTCCCTTTATTTCTGATTGATTTGATGATTAATTTTACATACGACACATAATTAAGAACCAGTTGGTGAGAAGTGGGCACCATTATATTCAAATTTGGGCTTAATTTTGGAGGAAAAGGGTAACCCAAACACCCTTTTCCACCCAAAACATGGTGAAAAATCTAAGCATGACGTGCACTCATCTTGAGACAAGGGTTCAGATCACCATGAGGATAGATGAAATCAGTTTCTAAGGTAAAATGACAAGAAATAGGATTGGATGAGAGTTAAAATGGGGCACACTAAGGAAGGAGCACAAAAAGTGTAAATTGTGAAAGGTTTTAATGATGGCACTAAATTTAGCCCCCACTTTAGTGGGAGCATGCACCTAAGCACATACTCATAGAAAAGTAGAATAAAGAGAGAGAGAGAGAGAGAGAGAGAGAGAGAGAGAGAGAGAGAGAGAGAGAGAGAGAGAGAGAGAGAGAGAGAGAGAGAGAGAGATGTGAGAAATTGAGAGAAAGATTACAAAGAGATAAAACATCACCAAATTTGAGGGAACAAACACTCATGCTTAGGATCTTAATTCACACAATCACATACAAGAACACACAAGATAAGACAAAAAAACAAAAGACACACAAAAGAAGTCAGTACTAAAAATAAAGTCTCTCAGTCAACTAGTTGAAGAGACCTCAATAATCAAAATGTCCCAACCACTAAAATCGTTTTGATAATGTTATTGCAAGAGAACAAATAGTCACATGCAAAGAGAAAGAGCATACATCATGTAAAACCCACAAAATTACCCTAGAGAAATAACCATAATATAACCACAAATAGAGAACTTTTTTAAAATCATCTACTAATACATAATATGAAACTAAGATCAACTTCCATATACATATCGGTACATCAATTACTATCTACAATAATGCATAGAACATTATGAACATTATCATGGTAAGATATAACACAAGTGGAATTATTGCTAACATAACATCTAATATCCTATTACACATTTCACTCATACATCCATTCCCTAGGGTATATTAATGTCACTACTTACTAACAACATCTTGATAACATATCCATATCATGGAAACAATAACATTCAATACATTTAGGTTCTACTCATTACTTCCTTATCATGAGATTATGAACTATCAAGCATTTTCTTATAACCCCATTGATTTCCTAAGTTCATTTTAAAACACCAACTCAAATGTTCCTAGTTCCCATATCTTTCCATTCACATATGCAAAATTTATAACAACAAATACTAATTTATTTTCCAGTTAGGATAACATGCCATTACCAAATAACAATCACATGATATAGTAAGAATTAACATAATCCAAACATCCAATTTCTTACTCCAATTCATCATAAGATCTCATTCCTATACATAATGCACATTTCTACAATATAACCATGTGATAATACATCATCATATTAAATTTCAAGGTCATAGTCTTTACAAAGACATCTCTTATTACATAAGAGATCATGATACAAGTACTTAATCTTCTTACATACACAATGCCATTGTGAATGTATTATACAATCTTGATACATGGAAATCATATGCACATCCATTTACATAGAGAAGAATCACAGAATCTATAGCCATGCATGCTCTCATCAAATAAGGATATCCCAATGGAAGAAGGCATCAAACCACCCAATCGTGCGGAACCAAATAGGAACCACACCCCATGCTAGGAGATGACATGGGGTTCCAACTCACACTCAAGACCTAGGCTGACACCTAACAACCAAGGGGCTCAACAACCACAAGCCAAAGGACAAGAATATGATAACCAAACCACATCCTAAGACTAAAATATAACAACAAACTCCTAGAGGCACGAATAACAAATCAAAGAATAAGGATCAAGATCATAGGTAGGAGTGGAGTGTCATCACGTGCTATCCTAATGAAGAAGAGAACAATGCCAAACCTTGATAGATACGCCACTCTATGTTATTCTCACAAAGAAGGTAAATCCATACTCATGGTAGTCATGCATTTTATCCTCACAAAGAAGATAAAATCCATACTTCTGATATACATACATGATACCCTCACATACAAGAGTAATACCAATCCCTTAATAGACATGTGGAGAGATATCAACCTTTGTGAGAACAAGGGAGATTAGCTTGCCATATAAATGGCCTCAAACCAATTACTATATTATTAAGTGGATCCCAACCCAATTAATTAATTATTTTTATTATCAGTTGTTTGTATCAAGAAAACTTTCAATGTGCCCTAGCGGTCTAGACTCTAAGAATCCAATAAGGAATCACTTTGCAGCCTATCTCAATTGACCCTGGTCATCATACAAAATCCCACTCCCCCTAACCATATGACAAGACCTTAGGGTGAAACATACATCAAAATAACATCATAGTCACATCATGAAGGCTCACTACTGACATAAAATAGGCTCAACATCACTAACAACATATACATCATTAGGAACACATATGGCCAGAAACAAGGCAAGAGCCTTCACTAAAGAAAAGAAACCAATGAAACAAGCAAAAACATGGAATCAAGTCCAATCCAAAAGCATATTCCAATCCTTAGCAGTGAGGTAAACTCATCCCATTGGAGCTTACACAATCATTCGTAAACAATGAGGATTCCTTCCTCTCGTTGGAACATACAAGAATAACAACCTCAATGGTAAGGCACAAAACCTCTTACCAGAGCACAAAGGCATCATTGAAAGATAAAATGACATCATAAACATCTTTGATAAATCCAATGCAATCCAAAAATGTCTTTGGAGAGTGCACAAAATATGGAAAACTGATCATACAGGTCAAAACTATCAATTTTTGCACCCCTAGAGTAGTTCATCACTCTCAAGAGCTATAATAGAACATCTAAGAGCTATATTTGCATTACTATTCATTCTTTTAGCGCTCCTGGTCTTGGAAATAGCGTTCTGGATCTCTAAAATGTCATT
Source organism: Cryptomeria japonica (assembly GCF_030272615.1). Taxonomy (NCBI): domain Eukaryota; kingdom Viridiplantae; phylum Streptophyta; class Pinopsida; order Cupressales; family Cupressaceae; genus Cryptomeria; species Cryptomeria japonica. Next base: position 219,643,956 of record NC_081412.1, read on the forward strand.
TTGGGTAAAATGCAGAAAAACTTTGAAAACAAACAAAATTTGAAGTAGAACATGCCCAGATTTGCATAAGGGTACTCAACTGATCAGTGGACACTCCCATGAGGTATGAGAGGATGAAAATACATATAAAAAACACTCATAGGATGATTAATGAGCTTTCCAAAAGAATACTACAATGATTCCTAACCAAAATCACACTTAGGAACATATAGAGCTCTACCAAAAATTGATACAGTGATAAAGTAGATACATTAATGTTATGGTAGGATCATTTAAAATTTCCTAAGACATACTAATGCCCTTATAAAACATATTTCAACCACAGAGATGATTATGACAAAGCATTCCCAAAAACTCAACTACCGGCTATGCTACAAAAAGCAAAAATCAAGACTGCAAATACTTACAGAACATAAGAGTATGTAAAGGAACTTTAAGGAATTCAATATCAATCCCAAAATCAACCAAACTTAATCAAATTATAGAGATTTGGAAAAAAGAATCAAAACAGAAAAAGTGTAGGGAAAACATTCCTGTGAAACAATATTTCTAGAATTTCCCTTCCATAATACATATTTATATACCAATAAATTCCCCTCCAAAGCCATATTGAAAACACTTAACAACAAATCCTTTCCCCAAAGAAATCATTCAACAATCGTCATTGCAGAGAGGTAAAATAATGAACTCCAACCTAGAAATCACAATCCTAGCAAAATATTTGACGATGAGCAATCAATCCAACAACTTCAAAATTCAAATCTTCAAACAAATCTCCCAGAAATATAAAAACCAAATCCAATCGAAGTCCAAAAGCTCATATTCGAAATTGCAAAGAAAAACCAACCCTGCAACGCACGATAAAATTCCTTTAAATAAAAATTAAACTTGAAACAATAGAAAATCACCAGCCAATCAGAAAATTCCAATAAACTATAGATTATACCTACTATGCACAATACCGAGGTAAATATTATTTAATAATATTATTTACTTACCCATTCAAAATCAACCAATAGAAATAAGGGGTAGGTAACTTTGTATTATATTCGATTATCAATAAGATAATAATTGTATAAACACAAATAAGTGATTAATAAATCATATCATTAGTATTTATTTAATTAATAATTCATTTACACATTTATTGATTATTCAATTATTTATTTATTAAGCAAGTGAAAAGAGAATCACAACACCATATCATGCTCATAATGAGTGATATGGCACTGTCCCTTTCATGGAGATAGTCACACAATAACAACATCAATGCATCACAAGAAACTATAATCATGAAATAGGGGTTAGAACTATCATAACATCATAAATCATATAGTCCACATAGGAATATCAAACGCATATAAGTCATCCAATGTCAATTTATACATCAAATAATCTAGAATGTATCATCAATTGTATAAGTCATCCAATACCATAAGTCATATCAAATATCCATCATCATCATCAATAAGCATCTAGAGTCTAAATAAAATAATAAGTGTTGATCAAATATCATCAAAACATCAACCATGAGTCTAAACAAGTCTATCAAAGCATAAATCAAAATGTGGGTCTAGGAGGGACACTACACATCAAATAATGAACCATGATCCAACAAATATCAAGGTGTATTATGTTGTGGGCTCATGGGCGAGGAGAAATGAAATATCCACATGGATTCCACATGATAGAAAGATGTGTTATTCTAGGTGATCCATGGAAGAGAGAGAGAGAGAGAGAGAGAGAGAGAGAGAGAGAGAGAGAGAGAGAGAGAGAGAGAGAGAGAGAGAGAGAGAGCATGGACCCTTACCTACTCTATGTCACAACCCCTAAGGGTTAGCCCTCGATGATAAAGAATGTGTGTGGGCTCCAGATAAAGCTACCCATCCTCGATATGCAATGCTTCCCAATCCAACGCATGCGATATATCAGGATGATAAGGACTCAGAAAAGACACATGAAACACATCATGGATATAGGACAAGCTAGGGTGCAAGGAAATATGATACGCTATAGGACCAATCTGCTCCAAAATCTCAAAAGGTCCTACAAATTGAGGCACCAAGTTAGAGCCTTTTCTATAATGAATAGGACTCTTTCATAGATGCACTCTTAAAAACACCTTGTCTCCTATCGAAAACTGCCTGTCCACATGATGAGCATCTACATATTTCTTCTGTCTGTCTTGTGTCATTGTCAAATGCTCTCTAATATGTGCCACTCCATTTATTACAACATATGTGAACAAAGGAGTACTTTTTCCTCCAAATGATCCCAAGTCAAGGGTGTTCGACATGGTGTACAATATAATGCCTGGAAAGGAGACATGCCAATCAAACTATGATAGTCGTTGTTATAAGAAAACTCCCCAAATGAATGTAATCCTCCCATCTGGACTACTGATCCATGACATACATATGTAACATATCATCCAACACCTAATTAACCCTCTCTATCTGACCATCTATCTCAGGATGGTATGTTGAACTGAAGTTCAGTTATGCTCCTAAGTCATGCTGAAGGGAAGTCCATAATGTTGAAGTGAACACTGGATCACGATCCAATATAATTTGTCAAGGAATACCATCCAACCTCACTATCTGCTCCATAAAAATATGAGCCACTTTCATTGTTGTGTATGTACATCTGATCGACAAGAAATGTGCCACCTTGGTCAACCTATCAATGGTGACCATGATAGTATTGTGACGACGTGAAGACATTTGCAAACCAATGATAAAATCCATAGATATAATGTCACATTTCCACTTTGGAACTAGGTTTGACTACAAGAAACCTGTTGGACGTTAGTGCTCTGCCTTCAACTGCTGACACTCTAAGAAACATGACCTATAATCCGCTATATCTCTCCTCATTCCTACCCAATGATACAATTGTCACAAATTTGTGTGCATCCTCTTAACACCTAGATGTGTTGAGTAAGGTGCCTAATGGGCCTCTGATAAGATCATTTCTTGAATACCATCTGAAGGTGGAACATATATGCATCCCAAATGTCAAAGAAGACCATTGAACTCCAAAGAATAACTTTCCATCCAAAGCTCTCCTTGATGCAATATTTGCTCTAACCTCCTGATACCAACTATTTGAAGGAAGGGCACTAAGTATCCTACTCCTCAAGTCTACACTAAGAGTAATCACTAAAACCTCATGCATCCTATGAGTCAAGACATCTGATACCACATTCTCCTTACCCTGAATGTATATCACCTCAAAATCATACTCGCACAATAAATCCATCCAATGCCACTGCCTAGCATTCAAGTTTAGCTGCATGAAAATGTACTGCAAACTACAGTGATCACTGTGCAACTTGAACCGATTCCCAAGAAGGAAATGCCTCCAACAAACCAAAAAATGAACCACAACTGCTAGCTCTAAATCATGAGTAGGGTAATTTAACTCATGATCCTTAATCTTACATGACTCGTATGCTATCACTCTATCATCCTAGATAGGAACTGCTCCAACACCCTCCAAGGACACATCTGTGCACACCAAAAAATCATGCAAAGGATCTAGCACTACCAAAATAGGTGCAGTAGTCAGATGCTCCATAAGGATCCAAAAGGTTATCTCACACTGATCTGACCAAACAAACTTATTCCATTTCCTTTGAAGAGAAGTGATAGGATGAAAAATCCTCAAAAAATCTTGAACAAATTTGCAATAATAACTTGTAAGTCCCATGAAGCTATGAACCTTGCCCACATTAGTGGATGTTGGCCAATCCACTATAGCCTAAATCTTAGAGGGATCCACTACGATACCCTTTCCTAAAATGACATGACCAAGATATGTCACCTCTGTTTGGAAGAACTCGCACTTCACCATATTGGTGTACAACTAATTATACCATAGGCACTACAAAACCTGCCTCGTGTTCTCCTCATGCTCCTCCACTAATCTCAAGAAAACCAATATATCATCCAAGAATACAAGCACAAACCTATCGAGATATGTCTTGAAAACCCCATTCATAAAGCTCATAAAAACTGATGGAACATTAGTGAGACCAAAAGGTGCCACTATGAACTCATAGTGTCCATATCTAGTGTGGAATACTATACGATGAATATCTGCCTCATGAATCCTTAGCTGGTGATACCCAAACTTAAGATCTATTTTGGAAAAGATCTTTGCATCCTTAATTCGATCAAATAAGTCATCAATCCTCGACAAAGGGTATCGGTTCTTCATCGTGACCTTATTAAGATATCTATAATCAATACATAACCTAAGAGATCCATCTTTCTTCATCACAAACAATATTGGCTCACACCATGGAGAGACATTGGGTTGAATCAATCCCTTAGCCAATAACTCATCCAACTACAATCTCAACTAGCTCAACTCCTGAGTAGTCCTTTGATAAGGAGCCTTAGATATATGCTCTTCTCCTAGAACCAAATCTATCCAGAAATCAATGTCATGCTTTGAAGGCATACTTGGAATCTCACTAGGGAAGACATCTGAAAAATCTTGAAGAATGGGATGTTGATGAAGGGGATCATCATGAATCCCTCCTTCATCCAAATCATCCACTCTCACTACAAACAGCTAACAACCCTGTCGTGCACATTGCTTCAAATGCATAATGGAAATCATTTGAAGATAAATGGGTCGCTCCATGCCCACTATCTCTACACTCTTCCCACTATCATCAAACCACTACACTCTCTTGCTATGGAATTCAATACTAGCCCGATGAGACTCAAGCCAATCCATGCCTAGCACAACACCGTAAGAACCCAAAGAAAGGACATGAAGATCCACTGAGGTGCTATAGACTCCCAAATCCAACTCACAACCATGCACAATGGAATCAACTACCACCTTAGATCCCACGGCCAACTCAGCTTTCCACCTATCACCTTTATTTTCCATAGCAAGCCCGCATCGCTCTACTACTGAAGGAGAAATGAAGGAATCAGAGGCACCTAAATCAAATAGTACTGAGCAAGAGATACCACCTATCTCACCTAGTCTCAACAATTATAGCCTAGTGTTCGGCGTGACGGTTATCAACAATCACAAACACATGATGAGATCTCCTTGCATCACCTATAGTAGGCTCGAAAGTTGTTGGCATCTATCTTGACATCTGTGTGGATCTTTGAAGGCAATGGGATGCAAAGTTTCCATGCTATCCACAAGTGAAGAAACTCCCTCTACTAATTCATCGGGCAACTGGAGGTGCACTAGACTGTTGAACACTACCTCTGATAGATAGCTATTGAGAACCCCAACCTGGCTAATAAGAATGAGACAACCTATCTCACTATCTGCCATGATCTCTATCATATTATGATCTAGCCCCATGATCAAGGTTCTGATTCTGGGGATACTTCTTCTGATATTGGTAACCACCTCCAGAAGAAGAAGGATACCTCCTAGCATGTCTTGAAAACTATGATCGAGGACCTCTCACAACTAATCCTAAAGCTGGGGCACTAATGGACTGCACACTTGGGGTGCCTCCTGATGCCAAAGATAGCTTCACATCAACTAGTTGTGCCTTCTCCATAGCTACCTACATAGACTTGGGTTCAAAAACCCAAACATCTCCACTGATACAGTCATTAAGACCTCTTACAAAATGTTGCACAAGCATAATCATCCTCAGTTGTCCTAGCATACTACCTAAGCTCGAATAAATTATGCTCATACTGGTCAATTGTCATGTTTTGCTACCTCAAATCGTGGAACTCATTAGCCCTACACTGCTTCCAAAGATCCGACAAGAAAAAAGCATGTAAACGCTCAAGGAACAACTCCCAAGAAACTGTCACAATGTCCAGCCAAAGCTTCTTCTCCTCTATACACCACCAAGTAGAACAAAATTTTTGAAGATGCATAATCACACATGTAGCCTTGGTGTTATTGCTATAAAGATGCATAAAAAGACACCTGCCCATATCCAACAACCAAGTCTCCACCTCCGAGCGACTTCCAGAACCATCGAAAGTAGGGGGACATGATCTCAAAAGATCTTTCATATGACTAGCTGTAACTATATCTTGGTCCACAACAACATATTCTCTCCTACGAGATGAATGTGGTCACTCTCTCTACTGATGACCAGAAATGGTGAGACTCTTCTTGCCGATGATCCTCCTTTCCTGGTCCTAATCGATAGAGAAGATTGTGAAGTGCATTAACCAACTACGGAATCACATCACCACCTTGTTGATCCTGCTATTTCTCCTCATGGTGTGACTCTTCAGAAACCTTAGGATGAGGATTCTATTGAGTACCCATTCGACTAACATGATGACAACCATGACCTCTGCCTCTAGTAGGCATCTTTCCTAACCAAGATGGAAATGGAACTATAAGCTAAATATAGGGCAACAAATGCAAGGAAATAACTATCAAGGATAAAACGTTGGGCTACCCCATGCTAAATGCTAGTACGCACAATGGGCTCATGTGAAACCATAGTACCCAGTGTATGAACATGGGCTCTGATACCGGATGTAATTTCCACCAAAATACCCTAGAGAAATAAACATAATCTAACCACAAACAGAGATAAAAAAAATTTAAAATCATCTACTAATACAACATATGCAACTAAGATCAACTTTCGTATACATATCAATGCATCAATTACTATCTACAATAATGCATATAACATTATGAACATAATCATAGTAACATATAATACAAATGAAATTAATTCTAACATAACATCTAACATCTTGTTACACATTTCATTCATACATCCATTCCCTAGGGTATCTTAATGTCACTACTTACTAACAACATCTTAAGAACATATCCACATCATGGAAACAATAACATTAAATAAATTTAAAGTTTCTACTCATTATTTCTTTATCATGATATTATGAACTATCAAACATTTTCTTATAACCCCATTGATTTCCTAAGTTCATTTTAAAACACCAACTGAAATGTTCCTAGTTCCTATATCTTTCCATTCACATATGCAAGATTTATAACAACAAATACTAATCTATTTTCTCATTAGGATAACATGTCATTATAAAATAAGAATCATATGATATCACAGGAATTAACATAATCCAAACATCCAATTTGTTACTCCAATTCATCATAAGATCTCATTCTTATACATAATGCACATTTCAACAATATAACCATTTGATAATACATTATCTTATTATAATCAAGGGCATAGTCTTTATAACAACATCTCCTATTACATAAGAGATCATGATACACATACTTAAACTTTGTACATAAACAATGCCATCATGAATGTATTACACAATCCTAATAGATAGAAATTAGTTTCACATCCATTTACATAGAGAAGAATCACAAAACCCATAACCACACATGCTCGCATCAAAGAAGGATATCCCAATGGAAGAAGGTATCAAACCACCTGACCATGTCAAACCAAATACGAACAACCCCCCATGCTGGGATATGACATGGGGTTACAACTCACACTCAAGACCTAGGCTAACACTTACCAACCAAGGGGCTCAATAACCACAAGATAAAGGACAATAATACAATAACCAAAACACCTCACAAAGATACAATATAAAAACAAACTCATAGAGGCATGAATAACAAATCAAAACATAAGGATCAAGGTCACATGTAGGAGTGGAGTGACATCACATGCTATCCTCATGAAGAATAGAACAATGCCAAACCTTGATAGACATGCCACTATATGCTCTCTTCACAAAGTAGGTCAATATATACCCATGGTAGTAATGCATGTTATCCTCACAAATAATAGCAAATCCATACTCCCGATATACATACATGCCACCCTCACATAGAAGGGTAATACCAATCCCCTTATAGACATGTGGAGCCATATCAACCTTTGTGAGAACAAGGGAGATTATTTTGCCATCTTAATGGCCTCAAACCAATTAATTAATTATTAATATTATCACTTGTTTATATTAAGAAAACTTTCAATGTGCCCTCGTGGTCTAGACTCTAAGCATGCAACAAGGAATCACTTAGAAGCCTATCTCACTTGACCCCGATCATCACACAAAATCCCAATCCCCCTTACCATATGCCAATACCTTAAGGTGAAACACACATAAAAATAATATCATAGTCACATCATGAAGGCTCACTACTGACATAAAATAGTCTCAACATCATTAAGAACATGTAGATCATTAGGAGCACATATGGCCACAAAAAATGCAAGAGCCTTCACCAAAGCAAAGAAACCAATAAACCAAGCATAAAAAAGGCATCAATTCCAATCTAAAGCATATTCCAATCCTCAACAGTGAGGTAAACTCATCCTACTTGAGCTTACATAATCATTCCTCAGTAGCGAGGATTTCTTCCTCTCGCTGGGGTATACAATAACAATAACCTCAATGGTGAGGCATAAAACCTCTTACTAGAGCACAAATTCATCATGAAAATATCAAATGACATCATAGACATCTCTAATAAATTCAATGCAATCCAAAAAAGGCTTTGGAGAGTGTACAAAATCCAGAAAACCAATCTTATAGTTCAAAACGATCAATTTCTGAACCCCTGTAGCAGTTTAGCGCTCTCAGGAGCTAGAATAGTGCATCTATGAGCTAGATTAGCATTCCTAATCATTCTTTTAGTGCTCCTGGTCTTGGAAAAAACATTCTTGTTCTCTCAAATGGTGTTTTGGGTAAAATGCAGAAAAACTTTGAAAACAGACAAAATTTGAAGTAGAACATGCCCAGATTTGCATAAGGGTACTCAATTGATCAGTGGAAACTCCCATGAGGTGCGAGAGGATGAAAAGACATCAAGGAAACACTCATAGGATGATTAATGAGATTTCAAAAAGAATACTACAATGATTCTTGTATGATAAAGTAGATACATTAATGCTATGGTAGGCTCATTGCAACTTTCCTAAGGCATTCTAATGCCCTTACAAAACATAGTTCAACCATAGAGATGATTATGACAAAACATTCCAAAAAAGTAGATCAGTGGCTATCTTACAAAATGAGAAAACCTAGACTAAAAATGCTTACAAAGCATAAGAGTATGTAAAGAAAATTTAAGGAATTCAATATCAATCCCAAAATCAACCAAACTCAATTAAATCATAGAGATTTGGAAACACGAATCTAAACAAAAAAAAAGTGCAAGGAAAACATTCTTGTCAAATAATATTTCTAGAATTTCCCAATTCCATAATACATATTTATATACCAATAAATTCCCCTCCAAAGCTAGATTGAAAACACTTAACAACAAATCCTTTCCCCAAAGAAATCATTCAACAATCACCATTCTAGACACTCTTTTCGAAATAAATTGCAGAGAGGTAAAATAAGGATCTCCAACCTGTAAATCACAATCCTAGAAAAATATACGACGATGAGCAATCAATCCAAGAACTTAAAAATCCAAATCTTCAAACAAATCTCCCAACAATCCAAAAACCAAATCCAATCAATTTCCAAAAGCTCATATTCAAAATTGTAGAGAAAAACCAACCTAACAACACATGGCAAAATTCCAATAAATAAAAAATAAACTTGAAACTATAGAAAATCACCAGCCAATCAAAAAATTCCAATAAACTATAGATTATACCTACCATGCACAATATCGAGGTAAATATTATTTAAAAATATTTATTTACTTACCCATTCAAAATCCACCAATAGAAATAAGGGGTAGGTAACTTTATATTATATTTGATTATCAATAAGATAATAGTTGTATAAACACAAATAAGCAATTAATAAAGCATACCCATTAATAATTAAATAAATGAATTAAATGGGTGAAAGCCATATAAATTAAAATTCACAATAAAATATAAGATCGAATCATTAATAAAACATAAACAATAAATAAATAATAAATTTATCATTAAACAATAAATAAATAATTAAATAATCAATAAATAATCAATACAAACCAATTAAATATAAAATCAAATAAATTAGTAAATTAATCTCAACAATAAATTAATTATCAAATAATCAATAAATCAAAATAATAAATAAATAACCATGCTATATAATAAATCAATTTATACATTAATAAATTGCATTATCCCAATTATTAATTAAATAATAAACATGCTCTCACGTCTCACCTTGAGCAACTAGACAAAGGGTCAAAATCGACTCAAGACTATAACCACCAACTTACGCCACAACACAACTGACAAGGTGAGCAACTAAGCCTAGAGTATGAGAGGGAAACACATGTCATCTTCGACAACTTGCCATTGGGATAGGACACACTCAGACCTATGAGACTAGGTGGAATCGATGTCTGGTACCTGCAAACCTGCATACACCATTGGACACAATATGATATATATATATATATATATATATATATATATATATATATAACATACATACATCATAATAAACAGGCAAGTAAAAAGAGAATCAACATTGTATCATTCTTTCAATGAGTGATAAGGCATTGTCCCTTTCGCGAAGACAATCACAAAATAGCAACATTAACGCATTGCAGGAAACCATAATTGTGAAATAGGGATTAGAACTATCATAATGTCATAAATCATATAGTCCACATATGAATATCAAATGCATATAAACCATCCAATGTAAATCCATCCATGAAGTCTAGAATGTATCTTCAATTATATAAGTCATATCAAATATCCATCATCATCAATAAGTATCTAGAGTCTAAATAAGATCATAAGTGTCAATCAAATATCATCAAAACATCAACCATGAGTCTAAACAAGTCTATCAAAGGATGAATCAAAATATGGGTCTAGGAGGGACACTACACATCAAATGATGAACCGTGATCCAAAATATATCAAGGTGTATTATGTTGTGGGCTCATGGGCAAGGAGAAATGAAACATGGATTCCATATGATAGAAATATGTGTTATTCTAGGTGATCCATGGAAGAGAGCATGGATTCCACTAGTTAGAAAGTTTCAATATTCTAGGTTATCTATGGAAGCATTCATTTTCATGGGAGAATAAGTTGTGTTATGTTGTGTGATCTATGTGGAAAGGAAGAGTCAAAATAGTCTAAAAAGTTTTGTTACACTAGTTCCACTCATTATACAAGAGGGAGGGGTATGAAGCAAAGTTTTCTTATTGCAAGGCAATTGATCATTATAGATTGAAAGAAAACATATTTCCAAGTGAACCTTTCTTATCACAAGGCAAAGAAATGCAAAGAAGGTGTTAGTGGGACATCACTACTAGGATAACCAAACAAATCATTGTATGCAAGGAAATTCAGAAAAAAATAAATTGGAAGGAAAGATTTTGCCAACAGAGATCTTTCTTATCACAAGGAAAACAACTACAAAGAAGGTGTTACTAGGACATCGTGACAAGGATAACCAAATAAAGAATGTTTTTATAAGGAAATCCTACAGTATGGAATAAGGATAACCAAATAAAGCATGTTGTTTGAACGAAAATGTTGCAACATGGAATTGAAAAGAAGCAACGTGGCCACACATATGTTCCACCCTTAAGATATCAATATAGCTCTATGTTGATGTCTTAAGTTAGAAATAAGAGACAAGGGTAAACACCTTAAACACCAAGGATATATACTTTAAGCAATAATTTACACCACTCCAAGATAAAGAGGCATAACCCTTTTGAAACAAGGAAGATGTAGCTATAAAAGAAATATCTTGCAAAAAGTGTAAAGGGATCCTTTTGAGGGATTCATAATGAAAGGAGGAAGATATCTTTATCCAAATATATCTACCTCCAAGAATAGAGGAGATCTTTAATATAGTTGAGATCTTTGAATGGAGGAGACTAAGAAAATAGACCTTCCCTACTACTACAAAAAGTAGATTCTTAGTGAAGGATTGCACACATTCACTAAGGAGAGATTTCTCTTAAGAGATGCATTTTTTCAAGAAAAGAATAGGGCCTAAACAAGGGACACACATGAACTCGCGTGTAGGATAATTCTATGTAAGAAAGGACATCAAGCTATGAAAGATGCAACTCAACAAAGGAATAGGAAATTCTTGAAAAGAGAGAAGATAGAAACACTATTCTTTCCCCCCAAGCATGGATACAAGATTGAAACAAAATCCCTATTGGGGGTTAGGAGTTGGGGTATTTAATATCATCTATTTGCACATAATCTTCAAATCCTCAACACCCAATCCCTAAAAGGGAATGGACGTCGGCGATCAAGGGTCAAGGTTTGTTACGATTAAGGTACCATCTACCTTATAAATCCTATGACATGGTTCAAAAATCCTTTCAAATTTTTCTAAGGCACTTAGGATGTATTTGGAAAATAATTTGTAATATTTTATTCTCACCACTATTTGTAATACACTCACAAGGGCTGATGGGTTCCATTACTAGTGATAAAAGTAGGTTGTGTTCACACAATTATGTAATATTATTTTCCCCACTTATGGAAATCTATATTAAGATATTTAATGAATTAGGGAATGAACAAAAGAGGGCTTGTCCAAGTGGGAGCACATAAGAGTTAATAGGTGTCTCTTTGTATTCCGTCATTTATTACATTCATTGTAATGTTTATCTTGCAAGAATTGGCACCTATGTTGGAGGGAAAGTATTGGAGCAAAACCTAGCATCCTTTTGAGCTTAATGGAGGAAGTCCAATGGTTTTGGTCATGAGAAATTAGGAGGCTTCTTTGGGCATCTTTATTGGTGGTTTTGGAGCTCTTTCCATTTTATAAATTCAGCCCTTTAGATGTAGAATTATGTTGTAACAGTTGAATGTAGATTTATTTATAGGAACAAAAGATATGTGGGAGGTATAAGGAGATTCTTCACTTGTTCATAGGTTCTTCCATGATGGAGGGAAAGAGGAGAATGGAATTAATTATATTGTAAGCACATTTATTGATGATAATGCAAGATTTTCCTCTTCATGGTGGTGTTTTTTCCCACAAGGGTTTCTCCACATAAATCCTATTTTATGTGTTGACATTATTCCGTTGATTTATACCTTATTTATTCTATCTTATGTTGATATTAATCATTATTTATTTTTGTTGTAAGTTCATATAAGATAGGTTTAAATTAAGTAGCGTTCACAAGCTGATTTTTGGCATCATTAAGAATAAGGATCTAATCTTGGTTTTTTATAATTAAAGAAAATTAATTTTTAGATATGCATTTGAGTTTCATATTTTCATGTTGCAGCTATCCAAGAATTTTATCTCATTCTTTGATCAGTTTATTGGATAGAGATTGATACTCACAATCTTTGGTATCAAAGATGATATTGGTTCTCAATATTCCTCTATTTTTTTATTTCTTAGCTTTTCAAGCTTGAGGGGATCCATTATAAGGTATTAATAGTTTCTAAAAGGCTTTTAGGGATACAATGATTTTTTGAGTTAACTTGGTTTGCATATTTGTGAGATTAGAAGCCATGTATATTGGCAATGTGATATATGTTCATCATTTCAAGCTCACGATTATAGATCTACATGGAGTTGGTTATGGTTTAGTAGCTTGGAGCTCTTATTTGATAATATGTGTGTGCCTTCTTGTTTGGTGGTTTTTTTCCTTTACCTTGTGGCCATGTGCAGTGAAAAGGTGTTCATGTTGGATGGGTATTGACATCTTGGTCACATCAAGATACACAAACCATTTGGACTACAAAGGAGTTCCTTTGTTATGTTCATGGTTTTAGCCCATGGTTACATGAAATAAATAGAATATAAGCCAATAACCTATTTGTGAGTTATGGAGATGATATATTTCATATATTTTAATCTCTTGAACATCTTTCCTTTCCTATTAGGTTGCAATGTCCCTGTTTTCAATTGTTGGGTTTTGTAGATCTTTTCTTATTTCATTGGTTATATGGCACATATAATTTGAATGTTTGGATATCTAAATGGATTTTATATTTATATAGATTTTTTTTTAGGTTTTATATGTTAACTAAAATCTATGGTATGTAGATATGTGGCAAGTTTGGATTTAGGGTGTTCTGGATGGAGACAATTATAGGTTTGCATGATTGCTTGAAAGGTTGTTGTTGATCTATGGTTACTCTTTTGTGGGTTTGTTTGGGAATTCAAATCTAGCATTGATTATAGTGTTTGAGTCTTTGAAATCCACACATTATGCATGATACTAATGTGGGGTTGTATCTTTCGGTTATTTGAGATTGGAGCACTGATTATGTATTTCTCCTTTTAGATGTTGCATATGTATTGATCTTGTAAATTGTTTGATGGGGATTGGTTTGGTAGGCCTTGTTATCGGTCATCATTATTGTATTAGTATGATTATTGCAGTGAGAAAAGGATATTTTGTGGGTACATGATATAGATGTTCATTTGAATCTTAGTATTATATTATGGTGTGTGAGAAGATCTATTCATTTTCAATGGAGTTTTCACAATGATGTTGTTCATGATGCCATGCATAACTCAATATTACCTTTAGTGGGAGCTTTATGCAGTCACATAATATGTTCTATCTTCTTTGTTTCAAGATTTTGGTTCTAAGTTTCTATAGTTGGAATGTATTGTGAGCCATGGACAATATTTGATTAGAAATTGGGTGATCTTTTGCAATGGATTTTGGTGTCATGTGTAGCTCTTGGATTCTACCTTTAGATTGCAGTGAGAGTTTGACATATTGATTTCTATTGACAAAGTATGTGGAGTTATATCTTCTTGATTTGGACATCGTTGTTTGACTCTCTCTTTTGGGAGCTCGTGGTTGATTTCTTTGATCATGTTGGGGCCATAGAGGATCTTCAATTATGAGATGGTTCTCATGATTCCTAGAGAGATTAGCTACACATCTCAATGGAATTTTCGGTAGTGATGTGGATTCATGATTTGATGATGGATGTTTATCTTCACGTGGTTTGGATATGGTGACATCTTGGTTCGATGTAGGACTCTTGAGTCTTTGGTGAGGTATTTTTGGTTCTCTTTGGTTTTGAGTATTAAACATTTTCTTGGAGCTTCATGATTTTGCAAGATTACATTTAAAGTTAGCATGAATTGATTGGTGGATGTTCATGGAGATTAGAGAGACTTGGGTGAGGCTATGATATCTCATATTATTTGGGATAATATATTGACATGGTTACTCTTTGATGATGATTTAAGGAGAGTGATGAAGGAGAATACACTTGGTTATAGATGTGAATCCATTATGGACCCAAAGAGAAGAATGTCATTTATTGTAAGCTTTTATTTCTTGGTTTAGTGAGCACGTTACAATCTTGTTTCCCAGTCTTTTTATACTTGACAAGTGAATGATCTAAGAGGTATTACCCACTTAACTATAAGATGCATTCTTTATTTTGTATCTTGTTTTCTCATGTGAGATAGTCTTGAATATAGTAGCCCTAAAGACTTGATGAGAAGAAGATTCATGATATTATAGATTTTTATTATTCTCCTTGTTTTTATTCTTAAGCTATAGATATATTTTTCAGGACTTAATTGAAGAGGTACAAGAAATGGTTTGTGGAATAGGATATACTTCCTTTGTTGTGGGAATGGATGGTTTGTTTGATCTACCTTCTCTATGATAGGTTCACATCTATTGCTGCCATGTTTCAACTGATTTGAATTTTATATGTTGATATCCTTTTAGTTTTGGAACCGTGAAGGATATCATATATTAAACAACTTGGTGCATGTTAGTGTGGAACAAGGATATGGTTTTATTTGCAAGTTTTCTCTTTGATCTTGTTTCTCTTCCTATATGTTTTCATTCACATGGTTGAGTGTGAAGAACTTGCAAGAGAGATGCAAACAAATGGTGAGAGAGTTATTACAACATATTTGGCTACATGATTTTTAGATTAGTGTGTGTTTCCTTGAGACTATTAAATAGAGTTAACCACATCTTCTATGTTAATTAATATAGATACACTTGATATTGTTTGATATTTTTTAGATTTGACATGACACATGCAATGGGAATTTTTGGATATATAATTGATAATCCTTTATGATATCTTGGTTCATTGATTACTAATGTGATGAGGATTTTCATATTTTATTGGATTTGGTTCTATGATTTATGTATATTATGGATTAGCTACCCATTTTTATTGGAGTGGTATGTCTCTAATGTGGACTATTGATGAGATTATTTCAATGATGATGCAAAATTTGTTAGTTGTCCTTGTCTATGGTCATTTGTGCATTGGTATGTTGCTTTGAGATAGGAAGCTGGATATAGACTTGATTGCATACTTAGAATTGATATGTTGGTAACATGAAATTTTATCTATATTGGTATACCTTGTTTAAAGTATGGTTAGCTTGGAAGAATTGCAATTTTCTATGGTTGCTATTCCAAGTGACTATATGAGTAAGGAAGTTACTCAAATAATTTGTTATCATTTGAATGTGATCCTTATGTTCATGTAGAGATTGGTGAAAGTTTTTGTTGGAATCAAGGAACATTGAGAGGGGGGCTAAATCAGTGTTCTGTAATTTTTAATCTTATCAAACTGATCCTTCAAGCACTTAATACAAATTATCAAAAGAGAGATGCAAACACATAAATTAAGTATCCAAAACAAAATTACACCAATATTTTTATATGTGGAAGCTCGGCTAATGGAAAAACCATAGTGGGGGTGAACCCACAAGATAATTATACTCTATTAAAAGTATTGCAAGGGAATGTACATGCATTCGGGCACACTGACCAAAGCTCACTGCTAAATTTACAGAGCAAGGAGGGCTACAACCCTTGGGAAGGATCACTGTCTTACAATTAATTATATAAATCACAAGAGTGAAATAAACTAATGAATAGTATATACAAATGCCAAATTATAGTTCTGGTTATGCTTTTTATACATACTACACACACTTCAACTCAAACTGCTATGTTCCACTGTTCTGCAATATACTAGAGCACAAATCCTTCACTTGCGCACATGAAACTATGCACAATCGATCACAAACATTTTCCACATACTCACCAATATCCAAAATTATCATATCCATCAGCCTTTTATATCCACAACATTAAATTAGGTCTTCTACATGTTGGCTTCAAGAACACTAAACAAATAATGAACCGTGCATACATAGTCGGCTCAATCAAAACTTCAATGCATATGCAAACCAAAAGAAATTATCCACGTGCTTCCTAGATGTTGGCTAAACATCCTCGATAAAAAAAATAATCACCAAAATTACTCCATCAATTTTACACAATGATCAACTATCCATGTTGCCCATACCACACTGTTCAAACCAAAAACCCATACATCGGATCTTCTAACTCACACAACAATCATCAGCGGAGGCTAATATTTTGGAATAAGGTACTCTAGACATCTAACTATCTTCCTATAGCTCGTCAACACAAAATATTCAAACCAAAATGAAATGCCAACCAAAATACTAAACTATGTCAGATCCTTTGTTCTAAATCAGCAGACTTAACCAAATCTTCATTCTGACTTCCAGTAGGATCAGATCACACACTGCGGATGGAATATCTGATTTGGGTTATCATCAATGACACCACCATATGAAATGTACAGTGTCACTTGCCAACAATCTCCCCCTTTGGCATTGATGGCAATAGTTAGTGAAAAATGACTAAGTGTTAGAATCAATACCAACATATATATACATTGCCAAACTTAAAAAATCCAACATTCAAAAATTTTGGAACTCCCCCTAAGATTAATACAACATTTTTCACCACCCTACACTCCCCATTTGACATCAATGACAAAGGTAGGGATCTAGATGCCAAAAATTTACACAAAACTCTAGATACAGAAACACATATACACATAGACCTCGCTAATTTACAAAAACTTGAAGATGTCTGCAAAAGTGTTTTTCAATGAGCCCAAATAGCTATCCCATCCCTTCTTGAAACACTCTAGAATAGATATGAGACCACTGAATAGGTATGCTTACATCTCTATTGATTTAATATCTGAGGGTTCACTGGCAGCCTGAGCATCCTAAGTATCCTTTAATTGACTCGGCATTGTGTCCAACTTGGGAGTGATGTTACTGTGAAGTTGACTAGCTCTACCAACAATCTTCTCCTTATCATGACTTAACGTCTTGATTTTATCAAGTAAGGATATTACTTGATCTTTTTGACGACTCACAAAAATTGACAAAGGATCAAGAAACTAGGATATTCTGGTGAATTGCATTTCATGCTCCTTGCACATCTTCTCAGTATCCTCAGTGAAATTTGACAATGATAGACATGATTTCTAAATGTTACCACCCTTGGATAATGCATCTTGAATGCTCTTAATGCAAGTATTTAATGTAACTCTATCATCGACAATCATTATTTTCAATGTCATGAGAATCTTAGCATTAAATTCACTGTGGACCTTGACCTCAACTAACATCTCTAATGACTCAAAATGAGTACCCACCAAATTGATCAAACTTTTTAGCTGGCTGAAAGGGGAATCAAATGTATCCTTTTGAAATGTACGCATTATTTTCTTCAAGATATTGGATGCAAGATTCACAAGCTCACTGTCCTCTATGTGAGACTTTAAGATCTCCTCTCTTGCCTTATCTTGTGCAAGTGATGCTAGTTTTAGCTTCTGGATGGGAGAGAGATAATCCAAGTTAATTTTCCCTTAGGACAATATCGGATCATCAAAAATTTGCTTGTCCTTTTCAAGAAAGTTTTTCACATCATCTCTAGTGTCTCTTTCTTCAACCCTTTTATCTTATGTATCTATTTCTATCTTGACCTCTTTAAGACCTGCACCATCAACCATCGGAGCTTGAGATTCAATAGAGGTCGTTGTATCCATGGGTAGATCTGAAGGATTCTGTGTATCCTCATCCTCATTATCATTTCCTGTCTCCTCTTCGCATTTATCCAACTCATCTTCCTACTCATCTTTAACCACATCTTCCTTTACCACAATAGAGGGAACACTTACATCAACTTGATCATCTTTAGGCTGCTCTTTTTGTGATGCTAGAGCAGATGAAATAACATCATACTGATTCCTTTCCAAAATTGGCTTCAAGATTGCCTTAGTATCCTTTATCACTTCATCTACTTGTCCAATCATAATCTTATTTATCCTAGTTTTACTTCTAAAATTTTGATGGGCTTCCTTGACTATTATTTTTATTTCCTCTATTGCTATTACCGAACATATGCTAACTATCACATATTCCTTCAACCTTTCATCTTTAGCTTTAGCAGTTTGTCTTTTCATTTCCAAAATGTCATATAAACCTTTTGGAATCTATGACATTATTTCTATAAGTGCCCTACTGTAGATGTTCAAATTTTTAATCGTAGCTTTCTCTAGAGTTCTTTTGCCATCATCATCAAACTTGTCATAAAAATCAGAAAGTGGCTTTAGATTACCTTGTACTATTAATACTTATTCCGCCTCTTAGACTAACATGCTAGTCTTGTCAAAAATTGTCATCACCTTTTTCTTGGCTTGGCCTTCATGAGAGGGCTTGTCCTTAGAGATTTTTATGACTTTGGTGCCCTTAGTCTTTATTTTATTCACCTCTTCATCGGACTCTATCTCCTCATCATCCTTTACCATCACAAATCTTACTTTCTTCCTCTTCTCACTCTTGCCAGATGGCTTGATTGGATATTTTCTCATGTTGGTTGCCTTTTAAGAACCAAAAGAAGGTGCAAATCTTCTTGTTTTCTTAGGCTTTGGAGAAAAGACTTCTGGTTTAGCCTTCTTCTCCTTGGCTAACTCCTCAGTAGGTAAAATATTTCTCTTCTTTGCCTCGTGGACCGCCTCTTTAGTGATCCTAATTCTCTTTTCATATGCTTCCACTTCCTTTCTCACTTTCTTCTAGATTTTCAGTTTCTTGAACTAACTATGCAATTTCAATCTCTTCTCAGAATAAGTTCCAAATCTCTCCTCAGAGGGATCTACTGGCTTTCTTAAAAAATGTTGAGAATATAGCTCAATAATTTTCTCATCCACCTCATACGCCATGGGCATAATCCATCTAATAGTCGTGGGTTTAACAACCTCCATCAAACATTGGTCTATATACACCATGAAGAAAATTATATCCTGATACTTATCAACTATAGTTTTAGGAATCCTCTCCCTATCATGCATTTCACTCTAAATTTTTTTGAAATAACCCTAGAGAGTGGCCTTCTAGACCTTATAGTCACCAACATTGTAACTCTCTTATTTGCACTACCACAGGTCTATCATAAACCCATTGGATTTGTCCAACTCCTAGAACTTCATTCATGAAGTAGAAATATAAGCACATGATCAAGGTTCCAAATTTGAATGGATGTATCTTGTCTTACTTGATCTTTGCTAGGTTCTTCATTATCTCACTCTAGAGAAATTCACATAGGCCATACTTCTTATTCTCCCGGATCATCTCATAAGCTACATATATTGTTGTCTTGAATACAAAATTCTCTATGCTAGAGTAGTATATCTTATATCCAATTACCATTAAATAAAATCTGACATCATACTCCAAAATGTCATTGATTGTCATGGTTCTTTTTTTGAATCTTGAACTGGTTGCATCTGTGACAATTTGGCTCTTCATTGACTTCAATGAGAGTAGTTCAGTGGATGAACAAAAACTTGTTACAATAGTAATAGCATTCTTGGTCATTCTGAAAGGCTTTTTTAGCCACTTGAACTCATCGCGCATTCTACTAAAAACATACTAGACCCACTCATTTTCATCAAACATCATAAATTTGATGAACTACAGTATAAAACCCTTATCCTCCAACACTTGGAATTCCAGTTTTAGCCTGAAATTACCATCAATCAACTTCTTGTTGTAGAGATTCAACAAATGAAAGCTTCCCAACGCCTCGAGATTGTAGTGAGTGTAAACCCTAATATCCTTGATGTGCAAGACACCATGTGGAACTGATGAAAATGCACTCTTCGGGTAATCTTCCGTAAAAATAAATGGGTTTTTTTTTAAATATGGTTGAGCTCTCTCAGGAATATCTACAACTAGAGATGTTGTCGTCCCAGAAGTAGCCATTTAAAAAAAATTAAGCTTGAAAGGTTTCACTGATAAATTCATCAACTGTCGGATTAGGTTTTTTCTTGGGAAATCTTCTTTCATGCTTCAGTCTCTTGGATAATATTCTCGTAGAGTGCTCTCTTCTTCTTCTCTCGAATACAAAGTGGAAAATGAATGATAAAATGGAATTTTAACATTCACTTATCTAACTTTTAGTGTGCATTAAATGTGTTTAGTCCTAACCTTCTAGATACTCAGGCTTTATAGACAACTCACAAAGAATCATTTGTGAACCTTCATTATTGCTCAAATTCTTCTGAGTCCCACATCATTTGCAATACCCTATCACAACATCTTCCAACCTATCAGATTTAGGTACCATCTGCTATAGCAGGTGCGCAATATTTTCATGAGTACTCCCCCTAGGTTTGAGGCCTTAACTCAATTCTCGAAGGAATTTCTAGCACCGAATTCGGGTGTGGATCCACTTCTTGCATCTAAATCACTCTTATTAACCCATGTCTTCTTCATCTGATCTCTTTTATCTTCCATGTTCGCGTTCCCTTTTTCATCTTCCTGCACATTCTTATTCTTGTCTATCAGACCATTTCTATTCATATTTTTTCTTTTGCAAAATCTTGCAATGTGACCAGATTTGTTGCAATTGTAGCATACCACATTTCCTTATCTAGGCCTAAAATTCCCTTGTTTTCCTCTTGATATGCATTGATTAGAAACATGTCCAAACCTACCACATGCATAATATCTCATATTCCTTCTATTTGGAAAGTTATTCATCACACTTCTACATTCACTTGACTTATGACCATACTTATTGCATTTAAAACATTCACCAGAGAAAGATGGACTATTTTGATTAATTCTATTTCTTCATTGACTAGCCATATGACCAAATTTATCGCAAACAAAATAGTTACCATTGAACTTATGAGCATTAGGTTGCCTTACCAAAGAACTTTTATCTTTGTTCCTCAGATGTTGAGACTTTAGGATTTCTTTGACCAAATCCAAAGCTTTCTCTTTTCTCAAATCCAATATCTCTTTTGCCATCAGCATCCTTCTGGCTTTCAAGCATCTCATTAAGCTTCACCGGGCTGATTTTGAACTTCTCCTTGTACTCATTTGTGTCTTCAATATCATACTTAAGAAAAAGAAACTGCTTCCCAACTTCTTCTTTGGTTTCATGTAGATCATGATCTAGTTGGTCAATCTCACAACCAAGTCTATTGCATTCATTAGATCTTTCTTTCAAGGATTGATTAAGATTCTCTTAATTCTTCTTTCTTTCCTTAATCTCCTTGGTCAATTTCATCACTATAGATTCCATTTCATGTTTCAAGCTTGCATTCTCTCCTGAAAGCATCTCACATTCCTTTGTCTTCTCTTTCAAGGTCTAACACAGGTGAGATATTATCCATGATTTTGCTTTATCTCTATTTTAGTTGATCAACAAGTTTATTTCTCTTCTCTCTAGATCTATTCAATTTCTCTTTCAATGAATGAATGGAGTTTTTATCATCTCTAAGATTCTCTTGCAGTTCCCGGACTTCAATTTTGGACTAATCAAGATCATCAAGTGCAACTAAAAGTTCTTTCTAAATATTACTGGAATCCATTGAAACACCTTCCTAGATCTTCCTCAAGCTGTTAAACTTATTCTAAGGAACTAGGCTCTAATACCAATTGTTGGAATCAAGGAGCACTGAGAGAGCGGGGGGCTAAATCAGTGCTGCAATTTTTAATCTTATCAAACTAATCCTTCAAACACTTAATGAAAATGAATAAAAGAGAGATACAAATACATAAAATAAGTATCCACAACAACATAACACCAATATTTTTATACGTGGAAACCCAGTTAAGGGAAAAACCATAGTGGGGATGAACCCACAAGATAACCATACTCTGTTAAAAGTATCACAAGAGAATGCACATGCATTTGGGCACACTTCCCAGAGAACACTACTCAATTTACAAAGCAAGGAGGGCTACAACCCTTGTGAAGGCTCATTGCCTTGCAAAAAATTACAAAGATCACACAAGTGAAATGAAATAATGAATATTATCTACCAATTCCAAATTATAGTTCCAATTAATCTCATTATACATAATGCACACACTTCAACTCATACTACTATGTTCCACTGATTTGCAATATACCAAAGCATAAATCCTTCACTTCCACATGTGAAACTACACACAATCAATCACAAACATTTTCCACATACTCACTAATATCCAAAATGATCATATCCATTGGTCTTTTATATTTACGACATGAAATTAGGTCTTCTACATGTCGGCTTCAAGAACACTAAATAAATAATGAACCATGCATACATATTTAGCTCAATCCGAACTTCAATGCATATGCAGACCAAAAGAAGTTGTCCACATGCTTCCCAGATATCAGTTAAACATCCTCGATCACAAAAATAATCACCAAAATTACTCCATCAATTCTGCACAATGATCAACTATCCACGTTGCCCATACCACACTATTCAACCCTAAAACCTATACACCAGATCTTCTAACTCACATGAAAAATCATCACCAGAGGCTAAGATTTTGGAATAAGGTACTACAGACATCGAACTATCTTCTTCTAGCTCCAAAACATAAAATATTCAACCAAAATGAAATTCCAACCAAAATACTAAACTCTGTCGGATTCTTTATTCTAACTCACCGGACTTAACCAAATCTTCATTCTGACTTTCGGTAGGATCAGATCACACACTATAGATGGAATATCTAACTTGGGTTGCTATCAATGACAACATCATATGACCTATATAGTATCTCTTTCCAACAGTTTCAATGACTCTTGATAAGGTTTACCTTGGCATGTTCTTTTTTATTCCATATGTGGCATGTTGGAGGATTGAGGAGTTTTTTTACTGATGGTGGTTATCATTATTTATTTTGCAGGTGTCATGTTAGAGCATGAGATCATGGTGAATATTTAGACAGTACATAGATGGCTAAGGGATAGTTTCCCCTTGCTTGTGATTTTTAGGGGTGTATGTACAATGCATGATGTCAAGTGGGAGAATATTAGGACTAAGGTGTCATATACTTTTTAAATCATATAACATGGTTCCAACATCCTTGGAAGGTGTCCTAAACCATTAAGGATGTATTGGTAAAATAATTTGTAAGGGGTGAGGTTCCACTAGCAATGGTAAAAGTGGGTTGTGAACACAACTATTTAGTATTGTTTTCCCCACTTATGAAGATCTAGATTAAGATATTTAATCACCTAGGAAATGAAAAGGAGAGTGGCCTTTGGGCTTCTTGAAGTCAGATAATGGAAGAGAAAGTAGGTTTCTCTTGGTATTCCATCATTTATTGCATTTGATGTAATGTTTATCTTGCAAGAATGGGTTCTTAAGTTGCAGGGAAAGTATTAGAGACAAAATTAGCGTCTTTTCTAGTTATATGGAAGAATACCAAGGGTTTTGGTCATGAGTAATGATTAGGCTTCTTTAGGCATCTTTATCAGTGGTTTTGTAGCTCTTTCCATTTTATAAATTCATCCCTTTAGATGTAGAATTACATTGTTACAGTTAAATGTAGATTTGTAGTTAAAAAAGGATAGGTGGGAGGCATAAGGAGGTTGTTCAAATGTTCATAGGTTCTTTTATGATGGAGGAAAAGAGGAGAATGAAAGTAATTGTATTGTAAGAACATTTATTAGTGATAATGCAAACTTGTCCTCTCTTCTTCATGGATTTGATTTTGCAAGGGTTTCTCCATGTAAATCTTGTGTAATGTGTTGATTTTATATTGTTGATTTGTGCCTTATTGTTGCTATATTTTCTTTATCTTAATCACTATTTATTGCTATTATAAGTTCACATAAGTTTATTAAGCATGGTTCACTGGTTGATTTTTTACATCATTAAGAAGAAGGATCTTGTAGACATCTAAATTTGTCCATACCCAACTACACTTTACCTTATCCCATTCTAGCTATTGAAATTAATATTTATTATTTATTTAATTAATCCTTTATCTTAACCCACCACCTTTAATTAAATAAATTTATATTTATTTAGCCTTCTCCCTTAATTAAATAAATTTGCATTTATTTAATTAAGTTTATCCTTTACCCCTAGTTAAATAAATTTACATTTATTTAATTAAATTAAACCTTCACCATTAATTAAATAAATTTACATTTATTTAATTATGTCTAACCTTATCCTGCAAATCCTCCTACTAAATCAATTAATTAATTCCTACTTAATTGATTGATTAGGCTAATTAATCTTCATTGCCTTTTTTCTTCTTATTTTATTCAACCTCATCTTCAATCCTTGTCCATTGATTAATGAGCAACCAAATTCAACCCATCATCAACATATCAACATACTTATCATTTTGAGGTTCACATGTGTTTGTTTGAATAGGCTAAGTTTATGCATATTCCCTTTGTTACATTTGCATGCATTTAGATCTAATCTTGGTTTTCCACAATTAAAGCAACTGAATTTTTTGATTTGCATATGAGTTTTAGATTTTGATGTTGTAGATATCCAAGCCTTGTATCTCATCCTTTGATTAGTTTATTGGATAGAGATTATTATTCACAATAATTGGTATGAAACTTATTTATTTATTATTAGGGTTGATGGTTCCAAATTATGACCATCAAACCCAAAGACCTGATGCCTAAAAATAAGAAGGAAAGGGAACCAAGCAAGGATCAAGGATTGGGGATGAAGGGTTCCCAAGTCAATTGGGAACTCATCATCTCTTAAACTTGAAGCTCAAGAAAGAGAGAAAATGGACAAGGAAAAGAAGAAGAATGAAAGAAAACAAAACAAAAGGGAAAACAACCCAAAGCAAGAGCAAGAAAAAGACAAACATAAAACAAAAGAGAAAGGGGGTCCCCAAATAGCCAACTAGCTGAGTGGGGTGTGAGTTGTGGAGCACAACAAGTACACATCAATCTAGAGATACAAATCTGACAATTTATAATTAAGTGTGATAAATTCCTATAAGAAAAGACATTTGTCATTCATATTGATTACTTCCCTCTAAAATATAGGTGTGTGAAGATGTCATCAATCTTGTTAAAATATCATTTGTATGATATTTTTGAGTTTTTTACCCCATCAATGAATTATTTATTGGAGAGATGTTTATGTTGGCAATTGACACTCATCTGGTAAGGTGAATTACATTTAGGGTTGTCATTTATGGCAACTCACCTTCAGGTGTTGGTATTTCTCATCCGGATTCATTGTCTTATCATTTTGCATAGATTGGGCCAATCGGTATACACACACTTTGCTTTATTCTTGTTAATCGATTAGTCTTGGTACCGGTAACGTATATTTGGGACCCAGTTAAGTATAGGACTTGGTTAAGGTATTTTGGGACCTCGGTTAAGGTTTTCCACTTATAAATATTGGTGTTACGGTATTGTTTGTTTTATGTGTTGTTTGGTTTATGCACTTTAATTTTATTTTCGGTTAACTGGTTCATAAGCAATAAGTTCAGAAATTCATTTACTGGTAGAACACTGATTCACTCCCTCCCCCCCCCCCCCTCTCAGTGTTCTTGGATTCCAACAATTTACTAGTCAAGAATATCTATGTCCACATTCCATTCACAAAGTGCCTTTCTAATAATTGCAACCTTTTCCTCAAATGTGCTACTAAATCTCACCATCATTAGTTTGGACAAGAATTTGTGGTGAAGGTTATTAAAAAATTCATTTCCCTCACCATGCTTATTAACCATTGTTCTCCAAATCCAAGCATGGATTTAAAGATCACAAATTTGGTTAGTCTACAATGTACAAATAGTTCTCATCACAACAATGCCCCAAGTTTTCAAAGACGATCATGTTATAAGTGAGGAATATAGTAACTAAATGTTCCATCTAGTTTTACTTTGTTCTCTCCAAGTTCTATTTTTATCCATTGTTCTTTCAATCAAATATTTTTTCCCATTGAGAATTAATATTTTGCTTTGGTTTTTCTTATCATGTAATTTTATCAAATATCAAATTTCCTCATATCTATATAAAATACTATATATTTAATATCATTATAGGTTTTTTTGCACCTTTTAACCAATAATAATAATAATTTTATTATATGATATTTAATGATTTTTGTATGTCTTAATTACTACTAGATACAATAGTTTCCTAGAAGTCTAATTTTCTTGCAACTCTTAGTTATGATGATTTGGATGTGACATACAACTTGTAATCCTAGTTTTTGAAGTATTTTCTTATTTGTTGCACCCACATATTTTGGGCATCCCACTTAGAGTGGTACTTTTCATCTCTTGTAAATTATATTTGGCAAAGGTAAGACTCACTTAGTACCATGGAAGTTTCTAGTTGCAACTATACAAATATTTGTAAGGTGTGTAAGCTTTGTCAAAAAATCGATAACAT
Organism: Cryptomeria japonica; assembly: GCF_030272615.1. NCBI lineage: Eukaryota > Viridiplantae > Streptophyta > Pinopsida > Cupressales > Cupressaceae > Cryptomeria > Cryptomeria japonica. The sequence continues at coordinate 219,671,379 of NC_081412.1, forward strand.
GACCAGGGGGAGTTAATTGTGGGCTTGGGGAGAATCATTGAAAATTTGTAGAAAAGACAAGATAAGATTGCTTGAGCACCCATGTTTGGTAGTGCTAGTTTTGAATTTGTTGATAATTAAATAAGCTTGATTTGGGTGTCTATATTTATGCATAGATATGGATGCCTAAATTAGTTGGTGTTTTCTAGAGCATGGTTTTGGAAACCATTCATGGTTAATGGTTTTGTTCATTCTTATATATTGAGGGCTTGAGTTATATTTGTTATCATAATGTATTGTAGATACCATGTTATCCTACCTAAATATGTCTACAACTATATTGATTTGTATGATCTTTTGTGGAGGTGTATGTTTGGAGTTATTTTGTAAATATTAATGTAATTGGGAAAACAATTGGTTTAGCGTTCATTTGGCTTGGTTTTTTCTTGAAAGGGTAATGTGTCAACAATTTTTTTGTGAGTTACACCTACAATAATTAACTACCCTTTACCCATGTTGTGTGGATTCTTGCTTCTCAAAAATTAGAATCCTTAAATTGTTTAAGATGTCCCTTTAGATTGACTTGAACCACCTTAGACAAAATTGAGCTAAAGGAACTTCATCTCTCCTTATCATTCTTGAACATTCATATGAGATGAAGTTTTGAGATTAAAATAATACGGTATTAATCTATATATTTATTCTTAAGAAAATTGATAGAAATTTCTTATAACTCAAATATATTTTCCTTAGTGCCTTCATACTTAGAGATTAAATTATCACATATATACTCTTCTAGAAAAGAGGATCTAGATTTAGCTAAACAATTACACATTCAAATATATAATAACATTATTCATATTTGAGATATTTAATTATGTCAAAGAAAATTAGTCTACTTCTATAAATAATTATTCAACATATATGATTGCCTTCAATAGTGAAAGAAACCTACACCTAATAAATACGTAGAGATGTATTTTTAAAATTGGCAAACATGATTCTTATCTCAATTTGTACAAAAGAATTCAAATGTAATGTAAATCAGTCAATATTTAAATATCAATAATCCCAATCATAATTATAAATGATAAGATCTTATCCTTACACAAAAAACATATATAAACATACTTTTCACAATATTTAAAAACTATTCTTATAAAAAAAAAATTGTTATTATAGACGAAGATAAACAAGCAAATGACTTTTCTTAAATTAGCAATTTCTTGATAATAATGTTAAAAACTATTGATGATGATGAAAGGATATTTTATTTATGTAAAACAAGAACTATATACTATAAAATTATTACTCGAAGTTTATTAATTCTACATAATAATTGATTAAATAAAAAAATACAGAAGACTAGTGAGAAGACATTTCATTACGTAATAGAAAAATTCTTGATGAATGTTGAGTTGCAGTAGAATAGTCTAGCGAGATGAGGATTAAATATATAAGGGAAAAAAGTTCTACGCCAAGTCTTTTGCAATAACTTCTTTGAAACCAGCTTTAATGGCGGCCACTGGAATTTTTCACTTTTCAGCATCAAGAAAAAGTATCTTCTGACTTTTCAAAATCTCATTATAAAAAAGTAATGAAAAATTTATGGCTTTTCAACATCCCATTGATGCCCCCTTGTCATTTTTATTATGAAAGAATGGAGGAAATTTAATGACGTTCACTAGATCAAACGATTTACGGATTCTAGAGATACAAAATTAGAATGGAGAGAGATAATTATTATCAATTAATTGTCTTTATATCATTCGTGTTGTAAATTGATTTCAATTTTATTGTTAGTTTTTATTGAAGGCAAGAATATCAATGTATTTATTGGATAATTTTTTTCAATTTATTTACCAATACAACATATAGAATTAAAAAATTAATCTATAATTGATTTTCTTATTTAGTGTAGTCACCCAAATCTGTCCACTTAATTAAATGAATATTTAGTATTTATTTGATTATTTAACCATCAATCAATAATTACTTCATCTTAACCCTCTTATCCTATTAATTAAATAAATTATTTGATTTATTTGATTTAATTCACTTAACCAAATTTAGACCATTAGTTAAATAAATAAATCATATTTGTTTAATTAAATCTTCTCTCACATTTAAATCCCCCAAAATCTCATCTCTCACATTTAAATAAATTAACATTTATTTAAATCACCTTTATCCTCCACCCACTTGCATTTTCCTACAGATGCAAGTTGCACAACTATTTTAAATAAATAAATAATTTATTTAAAATCCTATTTATCCTCACCCACTTGAAACCTTTAATGGTTTCCCTTAAAGTCTTCAAACTTAATGGCTTCCTTCTAGAGTCTTCTCAAGCCTTTAATGGTTTCCTTTAAAATCTTCAAACTTAATGACTTCTTTCTAGAGTCTTCTTAAGCCTTTAATGGTTTCCCTCAAAGTCTTCAAGCTTTTAATTCTTTATCTTCCTTTTTCTCATGTAAATAAATTAAGATTTATTTTAATAAAATCCAAAATTCACATTCATATTTAAATAAATTAATATTTATTTAAATATCTATCCAATTGCAAATTGCACCATTTAATTGAAATAAATGATTTTATTTTAATTGAAAATCCCAAAATTCCTCCCACTTGCATTCTCCTACAAAATCTATTTGCATTCCTAAATCCCTTCTAGATTCTTCTAACTCCTAATTAGCCTAATCCTATCCTAATCATTGTCACATTCCTAAATAAAAGGAAGTCACTTCTCAAAAACCTCCAAAGTCTTTAATATCCATTAAAGGCTTTATGTCTTCAAATGGTTAACCTCTAAAGTCTTCCAAACCATTAAAGGCTCTTACATAACCATTTATGGTTAACTCACCTTTTACCTTTGGTTAGAGACTTTCCTCTAACTTAACCATCATTTTGACTCATGGGTCTCTTCAAAGCATTTATTTCTTTGACTAAGGTAACCATTTAACCCTTGCACATTCATTTATCTCTTGGATAAAAGGAATATCCATTAACCTAACTCTAACCCAACCCCTTAGGGTAACCATCATGTCCCCTCAAACATTTAATGCTCTTTATCTCTCCTCTCAAGCCTCCTCATGGTGACACTTGTCAACATGTGATTGGATTGAAAGTCTCACATGGATTGAATATCTTTCAATCTTAACCCTTGCTAAGATTGCTCAATTTTAACTTTTCATTTCCCCATTTCTTCTATAAATAGAACCCTTATCCTCAAGCAAAGGAGGAAACATTAGAGTATTGTTACTATACTGGTATTAGCATAGAGATTTCTTATAGCATCACTATTTACACTTGCATAGCATTTGTTTATCATATCCAACCATCTTGAATCTCCATATGACATCCATGACTAGTACTAAAAGCTGATAGCTACACTCATTTGGGACTTGGAGAGGGGAGAAACAAGGGAGAAGCATCAAAAGGCATCATCGAAAGGACATATGGGCCCCACCACAAGTTACAAGGCTCTTAAGTGAGTCACTGCAGAATGAACTTATGTCCAAAAACATCGAACATTACTAGACACCTTTTATTATAGAAGCTCATTCGTTCTATTGATTGAGGATATTTGTGAAAAGTTTAGTGCAAGAGCATAGATAGTTTTGCTCCCAAGATACTCACCATACATATTTCATTGAGTAGAAACAGGGCTTTTTGATTGGCTACTTGTAGCTTGATAAAAGTGGTGACTCCCCCATCATAGGGATCATCTATCTGTTATGTTTGCGCAAGACTTAGTATATCACATCCTTACCTGCCACGGCAGGATTAATAAGGTATGTAGTACCAAAGTCGAAGAAATATAAAGATGTGGGCTGAAAATATCACAACTGGCCATTGACCTTAGGGATAAAAAGTGTGTTTGAATTGTCTTCATCTTGTGTCAGACCAATAACAATTTGAGCCAACTTCAGGCTTTTGGAAAAACATACAAAACATTTGCAAAGGGTCAAAAAGTTCATGATTGGGTTGATCTAGACCCACACCTATTGTGCATTTTTTGGCAAGATTATTGTGCTTCTATGCTTGCTGTGTTTTCTTGTCAAAGAAATTCAAAACAAATTAAAACCAAGTATCAATCCAACAAACCTACAACAACATTGACCAACAATACAAAACATCAACAAGTAAAACAAGTATCAAGTTTGTATGACCATCGCTCACATCTTGAGAAAAGAGAGTCTTCATCAAAGGACCACATTAAAGAAGAGATAATTGGGTTCAAAAGCTATAATCAAAAGAAGGAAGTTTTTCTATATCAATAGACAATTTTTTCTCTCGCATAGAGCCTTTTTGCATCATATGCACTTATATCTTCAAGGCAATTCCAACGAATTTGACAAAGAGCCTTTGAAAAATAGAGCTTTTACTTAGTATAGAGCCTTGGATTATCACAAAACAATGGGGGCAAGATCAATCCTTCTTTCTTTCCAAAAATTTGTATCACATACAACAAAGCTCGAGGGGAACCATCAACCCTAAGAGAGAGGAAGAAGTAGAAACCCCCTTTGTGATAGAAAGTTTTTATTGAGGTCCGTATTCTACCCACTTTAACTTCCACACATCACACATCCATTCAAACACAAAGAGATCTTGTCCTAAGTTAATATTGCTTAAATCAAACCAACAAATCACTTTTAGGGTGTCTCTACATCTAGGATCAATCATCCTAAGAGGCATTTCTACACAGATTAAAACTAGTTTATGAGTGCATCCTCTCATTGCTAGGTAGCTTAGTTTGTAACACATCTCAAACCTTGATATACCTTATCACATCAAAATTGTTGAAAACACAAGAGAAATTCACAAAGAATTTTGGTAACATCCAACCTTCAGTATTAGAGATCCATCTTCTAAACCTTTCACAAACACTTATCTTCCATCAAACATTTCATCACCAACTCATAATCACCTTCACCAACCGCAAAACTTTCAAATAACATGGCCCAAACAAGATCAATGAGAAACCGACAACCAAAAATTGAAGACGAGGAGGAAGAAAACCTCAATGATTTTCAAGAAGCCATTCTAGGAGGCACAAATGATGAAGATCCTAGTACTCCAACTCTTGAAGATATAGAAAGAGCACAACACAATCCCAAGTTCAATAGACTTTTTGACGAAATCCTTAGAAACAATACATATGCTCATTTTTTGAGACTTGCTCAAGAGGGTGCTAAACTACCCTCTAACTTTGATACCGCACAGATACGGCAAACATCTAAACAACATAGTTGTCACGATGGTGGAAGAGGGAGAGATTACTTCCGCTATGACCTTAATCATCAAGGAAATCCTCCACCTCCTCCTTAAGAATAGAAATGTTGAGACAACAAGTAGAAAATCTTGCTCAACAACTCAATAGTGGTGTGAAGACTACCCGGTTTTCACTTAATGATATTTGTCCCTATCCTTTTGATAGGAACATGCATATGCCACCTTTTTCGCAAGGGTTTGAAACACCCAAGTTTGAAAAGTACAGGGGCAAAGGAGACCCTAGAGATCATTTACAAGAATTTCACTCAGCTTGTTTAGAGGTGGCCTATGAGGACACCTATCTAATGCGTCTTTTTCCTCAGATTTTGGGAGGCACAACCACGCAATGGTTTTCACGATTACTAGGTGGCATTAGAACATTTGAGGAACTAGTTCAAAAATTCATTGCTCATTATGCACATAACATAGAATGAGATGTTACCATGGCAGATTTATGCAACACCAAACAAAAACTAGGGGAGTTGTTCTCATCTTTCTTGCAACGGTGGAGGCAACTGTCTAGCAAACGTTCTCTTCATTTGCCTAAACAAGAACTACTGGAAATATTCATTTCCAACTTGAATGATGAGATGGAATTCCATTTAGACATGAAGGGTACAAAATCCTTTGAAGAGATGATCACTCAAGGATTAAAATGTGAATGAGCCCTTATCAAAAAGGGACATCAAAATCTATAATGAACCCAAAGATGGCCCTCGCCCACGTTATAATAGTGATAAACCCAATTTTTGGAACAAGAACAACAACGTTGTCAATGATGGGATAGTGGATGCACACACAGTAAAAATTGCACAACCTATGGTCAAGTTTGTAGGACAAATCCCCCACCTAAAAACAACACCATCACTCATCCACAAAATCAAGGTCGCAATACACTACAAGAGGAACCAAGACAATGACAACATAACTACAAACCAAAGTGCACATACACACCCTTAGGGGAACTCATCAAAGCAATATTGTGTTAATTGGTCTCTTCCAATCTTGTGACCTTACCGCAAATCTAACTATGAACCTCAAGTCAAACCTCCATGGTGGAGAGATAATGAACGTTGAGAATTTCACCAGGGAAAAGGGCATAAAATGAGCAATTACCATATTTGAAAGATCTTGTTCAAGATCTTATTGATAAAGGAGAAATTGAAATAGGACATGACCCTAAAACATCCAATGATGATCATGTAATATTCAAGAATCCACTTCCATCACATGATCAAAGGGGTCCTTCCACCTCAGGGTGAAACACAGATACTACAACTAATTATACATAAGTTGCATATTATTACATTGTGAGTCACCTCTATGATGTTGATAAACAAGTTGCAACTCTCATCATCAAAGATCCCAATCCTACATACAACATTGTTACGCGTTGTAGCAAGATTACCATTCGAGCAGCACCACAAGGAATGAAACCCCTGCCCAAGCAATATAATCTTGTGGAACAATTGGATAAAACACCCGCACTCATATCCATATTAGAGCTTTTGCGCTTATCCCCTTAACACAAAATAATCTTGGATTAAGCTCTCCAAGAACCGTCAGCCCCCGCCAACTTCAACACAGATAAATTTCAAGCCATGGTTGGTAGTCTCAGGTCATCACCATGCCTCACATTTTTTGAAAGTGACAATGCTTCATTCCAACAACCACATAATGCATCCCTTCACATTGAAGGATTTGTAAACCAACATAGAATCAAGCGAGTATTGATTGACGATGGAGATGGCCTGAATATATACACCTTGCAGTTGGTCACAACATTGGGATATGTGGTAGAATCAGTGGATCCCAGCAAAAAGATAACCATTAAGGCTTGTGATGATGCAGAGAATTCTTTCAGAGGAGCTATCGTATTACATATCAGAGTGGGCCCAGTGGTGAAGCATATTATCTGCCAAGTTCTAGACCTTCCTTTGCCATATAATCTCTTGTTAGGAAGACCTTGGATACATGCCATGCAAGCCATTCCATCTACCTATCATCAATGTATCCAGTTTCCCCATAACAGTGTAGAAATCACAATCCTTGGCGATGCAAATCCATTTGCATATTCTAACAATATTAACCATTAGCAAGAGATCATCGTACCTAACAACAGAGAATCTATCTGGTGCAAGAGCACCTAGCTTCATTTTCATCACAGGTTTGATTTTTCTTAGTTTTGAGTTGGAAAGTTTGTCTAAGTTATTTTTGTGTTGTCCTAAGTTGTTTGGATGAGTTTTGAACTCATTGTGTGGTCATGTTCCCTGTTTTCATCTTTTTGCTCAAAATTGCCAGTTTTGGAGTTGCCTAGCAAAATGTTGTAAAAAGTGAGTTTTTGATGTGTTTTTGTTTTGAAAAGGTTTTAGACATGTTTTATGCTTGGGTTTTAGGTGTGAGAAGTGTTTTTAGGTGATTGTTAGTCTTGGAGGTCAACCTTGCATCATCTAGGCATTAAAAGTTGTCATTCTAGACATGAAAATGTCAAATTTGTGTGCTCTTGGATATGTACCTGTCCGTACAGGAGGATAACTGATTTGTGGAGGTATTTATTCTCCTGATTGAACCATTCTAAGGGTTGATTTCGTGGATTTATGAAGCATTTTACAAGTTTGCACTAGTTTTACTTGGTTTTTCCCTAGTTTTTAACTCCATGTGAATAGCAGTTCGTACACCTGCTGTACTTGGCCGTACTGTTCTTGTATTTTAATATTCTATTATGTTTTCTTAATCTTTTCCCTTGGGTGGCACCTAATTTCATCAAGTTTTGAGTTTTTAGTGAAATTAGTTTGTTTTGACAATTTCACTACCTTGTCTAGGAAATTGGCAAGGATGCTTGATCAACTTGGCTTCTTGACATCCTAAAATGTTCATGGCTTCCCAAGAACCAGTTGGTCAACTTGTAAATTATGTAAATACATGTTTTGTTTTCAAGAATGTAGGTGCAAGGAGTTTTGTGGCCATGGAGCCCTAGGCAAGTGTGTCATTTGGCTAGGGTCTCTGTATAAGTTTGATGCTTTACTCTTCTATAGAAAATGCATTCATCAGGTGGACAGACTTGTCTTGTTGTCCAAGATTGTAAATGAAAGCTAAGAGGCTTACTAAGCCAAGAGAAGGAAGTTTGCATTTTCAGTTTGTGTAAATTATAACAAAAACTGTGAGTCACTATTTTGGAGTTTGTATCCACTCAATTACTTGCTTTCCACCATATGTTGGTGTGTGTAAAACCTTGTTTCTCCTTAATGTGTTTGTAAACAAGAATATGGAGTGGTGTTTGACCTTGCCCATGGGCTTTGTGTTTGCCAAGATCAAGCAATGATCTCTTTAGGCAAAGTTTTAATGCCCAGCAGGCTGTCACAGTCATTTATGACTGATTTTAGTATATTAAATGAAGGAGTTTTTACAATCTTCCTCTTCCATTTGGTAGGTATGAAGTTCAACAAGCAAGAAAAGATAGAGTATTAACAAAAGAACATCAGGCAGACCTTTGAAAGGTGTTTTGACAGTGTTAAAGTGTAGCACAAAGTGTGAAAAAATGGTGAAAGGGCAAAGTGTTGTGGTACTTAGATTTGATAGTGAATGAGCAATGTTTTGTAAATTGCCTAATGCTTTTGTGCAAGGCTAATGATGGTTCTTCTTTGTCCCTAATGACAGTCATGTTTACATGATTGAATGTAATTTGTATTCAAGCAAAGATGTGCTTGTAGGAAGAAAGAATGCAAAAGTTGTCAATTGTTGCACTCTCCTTATGTGCATTTTGTAAAAACTTGTTCTCTAACCTTTGAGGGTGTAAAACTGCTTTGTCTTGGTCTAATTAGCATGTGGCATGATATAACTAAGGTCTCATGTTTCACTTTGAAGGATTCTAGCTTGTTTGCCATCAAAACCCTACCAAACCCTCCTTTTTCACCCATTTTTTTGGGACAGTCATGGAGAAGGCCTAAGGGACCCTAAAACTTAGAAAATCTTTGTCTGAATATCAACTTCTTTTTGTTTGGAAGTCCATCGCTAGAGCAGGGTGAGCACAAAACCCCAAAAGGAGGGCTAATTCCTAGTAGCCCATTTTAGGCCTAAAACTAGGTTTTTGTCAAATCGAGTATGCCAAAGAAGGTTGCAAAGCATGAAACCCAACAAATCAGTTTGAAATAGGTTAACCTAACATGAATCCAACATATTTGGTGAGTTTGACTTCATAAGTCAGTTTTGTAGCACTTGAAAGGATGACAAAAACAATGGAGTTGAAGCCCTTGAGCAACTAGGAAGTGTTTGACTTATGGAGGTAGAACAAGGAGAGTTGCTAGGTTTCCTACCAGCTTGTTTTCTCTGATTTTGGTGTTTACACCTTGAAACAGCAAGAATCTTTCATTTAGTAAACATTCTAGCCACTTGGCAACTACCTTGATCTATCTCCCTATCACTATCCCTTCCACATCATATGTTAATCTAGCCTCACTTTCTAGGTCAATAACCCCTACACCAAAGCAAGAGAAATTAAAGATGAAAATGGTTGAGGAAGGTCCTGGGGAATATAATCTTATCCAACTCTTTTGTGTTGGACAATTACTCACCTCCCCTAGAACTCATGGCAAACCTCAAAAGTTGCTTCAAACACCACTGACCAAGCAAGCATGCCCTTTGGCTCAATTCATCTTTGGTAAAAGTCAGGAAGAGGAAACCAAAGATGAAGACCTAGCAGAATGGATCTACAAAGACCCTATCAACATAGAAATACCAAAGGCTAAGCTTCCTACTGATAAATATGGCAAAGGCCTCACTATCATGCAAAGAATGGGCTATGATGGCTAGAGTGCTTTGGGGCATTGCAAACAAGGTCGACATGAGCCCTTGCAACCAGAGTTAAAGCCCAAAGATAAAACTGGAGTAGGTTTTCAAAATGAATCTCTTCCTAAGCTTAGATTCAAAGGAAAACCTAGCAAACCTATGCATCAAACAGTTACTCCAAGGAGGCCATCCTTGATTATCTCTGCTGCACCAATAATCCCAGCAGCAACATCAACAACACTGATAATCCCATCAGTAACACCAACAACATCAATAGCACTGATAATCCCATCGATAACAGTAGTAGAACCAACTATACCAACAACACCAATAACTCTGGCAGTAGCACCAACAACATCAATAACCCCATCCGCAGCACTAGCAATCCCACCTATAAAAGTGCATAAACCTATGACAAATACACTCTTCAATACAAAAGACATCCCAGCATGGTACAGTAATTGGGTGTAAGAGAGTGATTCAGAGACCGACTCACATGAGTGGGAATGGGATCCAGTGAATCTAAATACTTTAGATGAGGAAGACACATCGCCTCCACCACCTCGTAAAGATATCCCAATTTATGGAGAGGCATGGATTAAAACCTTTTGGGTTTCGAGAAAGAAGCAACTTCCACAAGCCCTACGTCAAATCCTACACTAGAATTTGATAAGGAGAGTACCATCGATGAACTTCACTCATCTATATTAACCCTCACTGACGCCTCCTTTGAACTCAACTTAATCGATGAGGTAATGCATATCATCCACCCCAATCTCATCGACTGGAACCAGCCAAATCCCCCATGTCTTGATCATTTACAAAATGATGAAGCGCTCATAGACTTTTTAGAATTATGGGATAACATACCAAGCAGGGATCACAAAGATGGGTTTGCCATCGAATTTAATAGCGCAACATACTTTGGGGCAGATTCCAAACCTTTTAGCTGTAAAAATATCACAATAAAACATGGATCTTCTAGTGAAAACCACATAGTGGCACTTGTTGATCCCAAAAAAGTAAAAATAAAGAGTGTATCCAAAGGTTGAAACCTCTATGAGGCACCTGACGATGAAAGGTTTGACATCCACCCCTCTAGTAAAAATCAGGAGAGATTGATGATCCTAATCAAAGAAACAAAAGAATTCAATCTGGGGGCCCCTGAGACTCCTCACCAAATACATTTGGCATCTCTATTAACTCTAGAGGAACAACCTAAATTTGTAGAAATCTTCCAGCAACGACAAATGTCACAACCCTCCTTTATCACCTTTTTGATTTGAATACAAAACTCTATTATATTTCCTTGGATAAACTATTGAATGAATATTGTAAGGGAATAAAAATAATAAACCACACACACACATGGAAAATGCATATATATTTTAATTAGTTATTTAATTTCCCTCACCCAAATTAAGGCACATGTTGTAGGAGGAATAAGAAGCTTCTAGAGGCTTCTCCACCACCCTTGCATGTAACTCCTCCCACTAAGCCTAATCAATTTGCATGGAGGCCAAATTGGGAGAGAATCTCTTTTTTTTCAATTAAAAATTAGGTAGTGGTAAATTGAAATTTCTTTTATAAAAGAGGTACAAGTCTCAAAATGAGTGTTGGCTATTTCATAAGAAATTCTGCAAGTTAAATTCTCCTTTGTAGTCCATTTTCATTTTCAGCTAAGATTTTGTTGGGAGGACTTCTCTTCAATTTGGAGGATCAAGGAAGACTCTACACCATTTTCAAGCACCCAGGTTCCTTCAAACTTAGTTTGTGCATCTTATTCTTGTGGTAGATTAGATTTGATTAAATTATTTTATGAGAATGAAATTCATTTGTGTTTTGTTAAGAAATTAGTTTCAGATTTTGTAGAGGATGAGATTCATTGTTTAAATTCTTGATAAGAAATTAGTTTCAGATTTTGTAGAGAATGAGATTCATTGTTTAAATTCTTGATAAGAAATTAGTTTCAAATTTTGTAGAGAATGAGATTCATTGTTTAAATTCTTGATAAGAAATTAGTTTCAGATTTTGTAGAGAATGAGATTCATTGTTTAAATTCTTGATAAGAAATTAGTTTCAGATTTTGTAGAGAATGAGATTCATTGTTTAAATTCTTGATAAGAAATTAGTTTCAGATTTTGTAGAGAATGAGATTCATTGTTTAAATTCTTGATAAGAAATTAGTTTCAAATTTTGTAGAGAATGAGATTCATTGTTTAAATTCTTTATAAGAAATTAGTTTCAGTTTTGAAAGAAGTAGATTAAATGATTTAGGAGAATAGAGTCACTTGATGAAAATTAGATTCATTGTCTTCAGTTTATTTTTGATAAAAATTAGATCTCCCTGTGTGTACAAACAATTTTCTCTTTTCTCTGTGAACAAATCTCCCTGTGTGTATAAATAAATCATCTCCCTTCTCTGTGAATAGACCTCCCTGTGTAAAGAACAAAAGAAATGAAAAAAAAAAAAGAGAAGAAAAACCCTCTCTGGTCACTACTTCATTGTATTTTATCCCTGAAAATCAATCTGCAACATTGTTATTGCCTGTTATCTACCCTGCTCTGGGTGATTTTCAATAAATTAAAATGCAATACTCCTGTAAGAAAAATAATAACAATAATAATAATAATACTGTGTATAAAAACATATATATATATATATATATATATATATATATATACATATATATAAATAACAAAAAATGGAAATCGTTCAAACTTTAGAAAAAAACCTCTTAAAACCCCCGTAACGCATGGCGTTTCGCACAAGGTAGACATCGGCATGCAAGGACGGTTACGTCGTAACTATCGCAGTAGTGTGATGGGACCCGTGGTCCCCACCCCGCGCCCTCATTACTACCAAATAAACTATAACTTATTCAATTAAAAGTTCCTTTCTTTTTTTTTCAAAATTGTAAGTTGAAATTTTAAATTGGAAATTTTTTTATATGTAAATTAATATCCTTTGTTATTTAATTAAATTTTTTTTTTTTTTTATTTGATAGAAATGGCATTTAGGAATAATGAATTCTTTTTTTTTTTTTTTTTTTTTTGTAAGCTATAAGATATTGTATTACGACTTAGGAAAAATTGGGCTAATATGTAGCAAGCTCATAATTAAATTGCCTTAGCAAGTTTTAAATTTGTAGACTATATTCTTTTAAAATTAAGTTACTCAACCCATTTAGAATCGTTGGGACACTTGATTGGTCTTAGAGACTAACTTACATTAATACAAATGCTTAAATTTAATCGTTATTTTGGACTCGTTAAACCTTCTTACGTCATGCAAATTTCTCATAGATTAATTGCTTTTATTAATGGTTCATAGCATGCGAATTATTATAGAATAATTATATCTTCATGCAATTACTATTATGCAAGTTTCATTGTTATGCAAATTACACTTCAAGTAGTTACTTCAATTATTTACGCTTTCATTTTTGTTATTCGTAGTTAGAAAACTAAATAAAGGAAGTTGGAAAACCAAAACTAGCAGTGTTCGGTATATATGGTGCCTCTGGGTCACGCTTACGGGTAATGCCGTCATGTTGAACTACTGCACTTAACGCCTAATAAAGCTGCATTAACGACGTCTGTGGCATCGTCCCTATAAATCATCGGGGAGTAATAAGGGACATTTGGAAGTTAAAATCCGAGGGGCGGGTAATCCCCCTTGGATCGATAATTTAATAAGATAACTTTTAAATGAATTTCACATCCGTTGAGATAAACCATAGTAAACCCCTCTTAGGGATGGTCAAGTCAAAAGCTCTCATGAAATTGATTTCTTTTTTTGAAGGGATATTGGTGTTTTGTAATTGGGTGACGTTCATGATAAGTATTAGGATCTAGTTTTTTTTTAGGCCACAAGCAATAGGCCATCTTGAGCCTTCGCTTAAGTGCTACCATCGTGGGTAGCAACCGCAGAGAAACTATATGGGACACTGACCCTAGAAAGGGTTGCGTACCCACAAATCAGTTTACATCAAACCATAGATTAGAAAATAGAACTACATACTTTACGCCTTGATCCCATGCCGAAGCGGGTATGTAGGCAGTCTTGGGACGGAGTTGTCCCTCGTACTCAGGCGTTCGCGGGTGGGGTCTAGGCTTGGTTGAGTAAGAATCCTAAATGAAAAATAAGATAATCAATTAATTCAATGCATACTCGGAAGGAATCCCGTATGGATTCGCTTGACTTCCCGAGGCTTTAAGCCAAATTCCGAGGCGGAATTCAAGCTTGTGCTATTTTTTAATTACTCCTAAGGACGGCGACCTCTGTGCATTCTTGTTAGAAGAATGTAGTACTTAGTGAGTGGCTCAGGACCCGAATGGTCCCGATGAGTCTAAGTCTCTGGCCAGAGCATCTCCTATCCCGTTTGGATGGATGCCTACCCCGTATGGGTGGATGCCTATCCCATATTGGATAGATGGAATTTACGTCCCGTATGGACAATTGCCTAACCCGTATGGTTAGAAGCTCATCCCGAATGGATGAATGCCTAATCCTAATTGGATGGATGCCCAGAGTATGCAATTGAATAAAACATAATAAAGGAAAAAAAAAAATATACTCAATTTTTGTTGGATCAATTTTGGTGGGTTATTACATGTGGTATCAGAGAAAAGGTTCAAATCTAGGCCTTGTGCTCACTTCAATTTATTCAACTAAGGGAATGTTTTACAATAATAGAAATTAAATTTTATTCTACAAAAAAAAAAAACTAACTACATAATTTAACTTTCAGGTAAAACCTAGAATGGAAAGAGGAAGAGGAAGAGGAAGAGGAAGAGGAAGAGGAAGAGGAAGGGGTAATGGAAGACGTACTAGGAGTCAAAGGGAGGAAAGCCATGAGGAAAACCATGAAGAAAACCATGAAGGAAACCATGAGGAAGATCATGAAGAGGATCAACACAACCCAGGGAATAACGGAGATGGGGTCCAAGCTATAATCGACCTTCTAACCGAACAAAGAGATAAAATCAACTTCTTGGAACAATCGTTGTAGGACCTTAGGGAAAGGCAGAATGACTATGAGAACAGAAGTGATACCGAGAATGGAAACCCTGGTAGCAATCAAGGAAATGTGATGGGTAATGGGAAGGAAAATAACATATTGGAACTCTCCAAGGATTTGAAGAAAATCACCCCTCCTAAGTTCGATGGGAGGCAGATTGGTGAAGGGGCTGAGAATTGGCTAAATGAAATGGAAAAATATTTTGAGCTAAGAGATTTTAGCGAAACAACCAAGGCTTTATGGGGCTCCTATCAACTCACAGGGGAGGCGGCTAGTTGGTGGACCAACACCAAGGAACAAAATGGGTATAACAGGGATACGATCACATGGGATCAATTTGTTCACCATTTTCGAGATAGGTGGCTCCCTCAATTGTTCTTTGATGAGAAAGTGACAGAATTCCATAATTTACGTCAAGGGTCCCTATCCGTTCAACAATATTGGGATAAGTTCGCCAAGTTGCTTAAATATGTGCCTATGTACCAAAAGGATGAAGAAGGCCAAGCAAGGAAATTCATTTTGGGGCTGAATACCAGCATAGGGGCAGAGGTTGATATGCATGGACCCAGAAATATGAATGAAGTACTTGAAAAGTCCCTAAGGCAAGAGAGGAAGATTCAAACACTAGCAGGACGGAACTATAATGGGAACCACTCATTTAAAAGGAAGCAAGAATTCAATGGAAACACTAATTTCAACAAGGGTCAAAGGAATAACTCTTCCGAAAGGAGACCACCGCCTAATCAATATCAGAGGAATGGAAATGATAATACCAGGGGCAATAACCAGGGGCAATAATAACAGGGGCAATGATAACAGGGGCAACTATAACAGGAATGACCAGCAGAACAGGACAACTTATCCACCCAGGGGAAATGAAACAAGGAATGATCCCCCTAGAAATCAAGGTAGGAGAGGTCCTCCAGGTGGATGCTTCATGTGTGGGGAAAACCATTTTGCTAGAGAGTGCCCCAGGATGCAAGGACAAATTAGGGCCAACCAACCCCAACAAGGGCCCCAACAGAGGATTCATGCAGCAGTTAGGAACCAAAGAAGAAGATACCAGAATGTTCCCGTGGAAACTACAGGTACACTATTTGAACAACCAATATCAATTCTAATTGGCACTGGATCATCTGAATGTTTCATCTCACCTAAATTAGTAAACAAATATGCATTAAAAGTTAATCAAATGGAGTCATCATGGACGGTTCAATATGGGGATAAGGCAACTAGGGAAGTAACTAAGTGTTTACCGAGGGCAAGGGTACAGTTCCCTGAGTTCGAAACAAGGGTAGATCTCTATGTGGCACCCTTAGGATTATATGATGTAATTATGGGAATGAGTTGGTTAGCAGACCATCAAGCTAATGTAGATTGTTATAGCAAAGTTGTTGAATGTTTGGATGATGGGGGGAAAAGGGTCAAAATCCAAGGAAAGTTTAAACCCATTAATATAGAAACTATCTCAACAATGCAATTAAAGAAGGAAAGGAGAAGAGGAGGACAAATCTTTATGGTTGAAATTGATGAAGGAAAGGAGGAAAATACACCAACATTTGAAAATACCCCTTTCTTAAAGGAGTTTAAGGATGTTTTTCCAGAAGAACTACCTGGTTTACCCCCTAAGAGAAAGTTTGACTTTTCTATCGAAATACTCCCAGGAGCTGAACCAGTATCAAAGGTACCTTACCGGATGAACACAACCGAATTACAAGAACTCAAAATGCAATTAGAGGAACTCTTAGCTAAGGGATTAATAAGGCCAAGTGTATCACCATGGGGAGCACCAGTTTTATTTGTTAAGAAGAAGGATGGAACCTTAAGGCTATGCATCGACTATAGGATGTTGAACAAAGTCACCATAAAGAATAGGTATCCCTTACCTTGCATAGAGGACCTTTTTGACCAAATGAAAGGAGCGGTAGTTTTCTCAAAGATAGATCTCCGGTCAGGGTATCATCAACTCAGAATTAAGGAAGAAGACATTCTGAAGACAGCTTTCAGGATGAGGTATGGACATTATGAATTCACAGTAGTTCCTTTTGGAGTAACTAATGCCCCAGCTGCATTCATGAACCTAATGAATAGTGTATTCCATGACTACTTGGATAAGTTTGTTTTGGTATTTTTGGATGACATATTGATTTACTCTAGAAATGAAGAGGAACATTTAGCGCACCTACAAATTGTTTTGCAAAGATTGAGAGAACATAAGTTATATGGAAAATTGTCCAAATGTGCCTTCTTTGAGGAAAAGATTCACTATCTTGGGCATATAATATCAAAGGAAGGAATAGCAGTCGACCCAGATAAAATAAAGGCGATAGTAGAATGGCCAATCCCTAAGAATGTTTCAGAGGTAAGAAGCTTTATGGGGCTAGCAGGCTACTATAGGAGGTTTGTGGAAGGATTCTCTAAGATAGCAAACCCCATCACCTCATTGCAAAGGAAGGGCAAAAGGTTTGTATGGACCGAGAAAAGTGATAAGGCAATTCAAATCTTGAAGGGAAAACTAACTTCAGCACCCATTCTAAAGGTACCAGACCCAAATGGACACTTCACAGTTATAACAGATGCTTCTATTGAAGGGTTAGGAGGAGTACTTGTCCAAGATGAAGGGGTAGTGGCTTACGAATCTAGGAAGCTAAAGACTCATGAAGTCAATTATGCACCCCACGACTTAGAGTTGGCAGCAATTGTGCATGCCCTGCAAAAGTGGAGACACTTCTTACTAGGGAAGCCCTTTGAACTTAAGTCAAACAACCAAGGACTAAAATACATCTTTACCCAACCTCACTTAAATGCCAGACAAAGAAGGTGGTTAGAGTTTCTAAGTGAATATGATTTTGAAATTGAATATATTAAGGGAAAAGAAAATAGGGTGGCAGATGCCTTAAGTAGGAGGAGACACTTGATGACTATAGCAACCTTCAAAACCTCTTTCAAAAGGCAAGTAATGGATGAACAAGGACATGACCCATGGTATGAGCGAGTCAAATTAACTATAAGACACAACCCGACCGACCCTAAGGTCGAAGGGTACACATTTGATGAAGATGGGTTGCTCAGATATAATAATAGAATCTATATTCCTAATTCAGGGAACTTAAGGGAAGTAGTCCTTTCGGAGGCTCACAATGCCCCTTATTCAGGCCACCCAGGAGTTAACAAACTTTATGCAGATCTAAAGAAACTATACTTTTGGCAAGGGTTGAAGAGCGATATTGTCAAGTATGTAGCTAAATGTTTGGAGTGTCAAAGAGTAAAGGCAGAACATAGACACCCAGCTGGATTGTTACAATTGCACGATGTACCTCAACACAAGTGGCAAGTTATTAGCATGGATTTTGTACAAGGGTTACCCATGTCACCTTCTAGGCATGATGCCATAATGGTGGTAATTGACAAACTCACTAAGGTGGCACACTTTTTACCAGGAAATCTGACGGATGATGCACCCACCTTGGCTAGATGCTTCGTTAAGGAGATAGTTAGGTTGCATGGAATACCAGAGAAAATCATATCAGACAAAGATGCAAGATTCACTTCCAGGTTTTGGACCACTCTTCAATCAGCTCTAGGAACTCAACTAAATTTTAGCACCGCATACCATCCGGAAACCGACGGTCAGACAGAAAGGACAAATCAGATTATGGAAGACCTGCTTCGCATGTACTGCATGGACCAACAGAGAAAATGGGAAGAGTATCTACCTTTGGTAGAGTTTGCCTACAATAATACATATCAAACATCTTTGGGAATGGCACCTTTTGAAGCTTTGTATGGTAGACCATGTTGAACACCTTTGAGTTGGGATAGTCTTGAAGATAGAGTGATTATTGGGCCAGATATGTTGAAAGAAATGGAAAGGAAAACTAAGGAAATTAGGCAAAGGTTGAAGGAAGCCTCGGATAGGCAGAAAAGTTATGCAGATAAAAATAGAACACCAAGGGAGTTTGAGGTAGGAGAGAAAGTCTTCCTAAGGGTTAGGCCACACAAGAGTTCCATAAGATTTGGGAAAAAGACTAAGCTTGCACCTCGTTATGTCGGACCTTTTGAAATATTGGGAAGAATTAATCCAGTTGCTTATCGGTTGGCCTTACCTCCCCAATTGAGCCGAATCCATGATGTCTTCCATGTATCTCTTCTTAAGAAGTATGTACCTGATGAGAAACACATTTTGAATTGGGATGCTTTACAGGTCCAAGAAATGGGGGGAATAATGATAGAGCCATTCAGAATCTTGGAGAGGCGCCAGTGCCAGTTGCGCAATAGAGAGGTTGATCAGTGCAAAGTGCAATGGGACCAGTATGACGAAAAGAATGCCACGTGGGAGGATACTAAGGAGATGCAGCAGCTGTTTCCTTTTTTGTTTTGAACATGAACTATAAACTCTTTTGAATACATTTAATAAGTGCATCGGGACGATGCACAGATTAAGGGGGGGAGGATGTCACAACCCTCCTTTATCACCTTTTTGATTTGAATACAAAACTCTATTATATTTCCTTGGATAAACTATTGAATGAATATTGTAAGGGAATAAAAATAATAAACCACACACACACATGGAAAATGCATATATATTTTAATTAGTTATTTAATTTCCCTCACCCAAATTAAGGCACATGTTGTAGGAGGAATAAGAAGCTTCTAGAGGCTTCTCCACCACCCTTGCATGTAACTCCTCCCACTAAGCCTAATCAATTTGCATGGAGGCCAAATTGGGAGAGAATTTCTTTTTTTTCAATTAAAAATTAGGTAGTGGTAAATTGAAATTTCTTTTATAAAAGAGGTACAAGTCTCAAAATGAGTGTTGGCTATTTCATAAGAAATTCTGCAAGTTAAATTCTCCTTTGTAGTCCATTTTCATTTTCAGCTAAGATTTTGTTGGGAGGACTTCTCTTCAATTTGGAGGATCAAGGAAGACTCTACACCATTTTCAAGCACCCAGGTTCCTTCAAACTTAGTTTGTGCATCTTATTCTTGTGGTAGATTAGATTTGATTAAATTATTTTATGAGAATGAAATTCATTTGTGTTTTGTTAAGAAATTAGTTTCAGATTTTGTAGAGAATGAGATTCATTGTTTAAATTCTTGATAAGAAATTAGTTTCAGATTTTGTAGAGAATGAGATTCATTGTTTAAATTCTTGATAAGAAATTAGTTTCAGATTTTGTAGAGAATGAGATTCATTGTTTAAATTCTTGATAAGAAATTAGTTTCAGATTTTGTAGAGAATGAGATTCATTGTTTAAATTCTTGATAAGAAATTAGTTTCAGATTTTGTAGAGAATGAGATTCATTGTTTAAATTCTTGATAAGAAATTAGTTTCAGATTTTGTAGAGAATGAGATTCATTGTTTAAATTCTTGATAAGAAATTAGTTTCAGTTTTGAAAGAAGTAGATTAAATGATTTAGGAGAATAGAGTCACTTGATGGAAATTAGATTCATTGTCTTCAGTTTATTTTTGATAAAAATTAGATCTCCCTGTGTGTACGTACAAATTTTTCTCTTTTCTCTGTGAACAAATCTCCCTGTGTGTATAAATAAATCATCTCCCTTCTCTGTGAATAGACCTCCCTGTGTAAAGAACAAAAGAAATGAAAAAAAAAAAGAGAAGAAAAACCCTCTCTGGTCACTGCTTCATTGTATTTTATCCCTGAAAATCAATCTGCAACATTGTTATTGCCTGTTATCTACCCTGCTCTGGGTGATTTTCAATAAATTAAAATGCAATACTCCTGTAAGAAAAATAATAATAATAATAATAATAATACTATATATAAAAACATATATATATATATATATATATATATATATATATATATATACATATATATATAAATAACAAAAAATGGAAATCGTTCAAACTTTAGAAAAAAACCTCTTAAAACCCCCGTAACGCATGGCGTTTCGCACAAGGTAGATGTCCGCATGCAAGGACGGTTACTTCGTAACTATCGCAGTAGTGTGATGGGACCCGTGGTCCCCACCCCACGCCCTCATTACTACCAAATAAACTATAACTTATTCAATTAAAAGTTCCTTTCTTTTTTTTTCAAAATTGTAAGTTGAAATTTTAAATTGGAAATTTTTTTATATGTAAATTAATATCCTTTGTTATTTAATTAAATTTTTTTTTTATTTTATTTGATAGAAATGGCATTTAGGAATAATGAATTCTTTTTTTTTTTTGTAAGCTATAAGATATTGTATTACGACTTAGGAAAAATTGGGCTAATATGTAGCAAGCTCATAATTAAATTGCCTTAGCAAGTTTTAAATTTGTAGACTATATTCTTTTAAAATTAAGTTACTCAACCCATTTAGAATCGTTGGGACACTTGATTGGTCTTAGAGACTAACTTACATTAATACAAATTCTTAAATTTAATCGTTATTTTGGACTCGTTAAACCTTCTTACGTCATGCAAATTTCTCATAGATTAATTGCTTTTATTAATGGTTCATAGCATGCGAATTATTATAGAATAATTATATCTTCATGCAATTACTATTATGCAAGTTTCATTGTTATGCAAATTACACTTCAAGTAGTTACTTCAATTATTTACGCTTTCATTTTTGTTATTCGTAGTTTAGAAAACTAAATAAAGGAAGTTGGAAAACCAAAACTAGCAGCGTTCGGTATATATGGTGCCTCTGGGTCACGCTTACGGGTAATGCCGTCGTGTTGAACTACTGCACTTAACGCCTAATAAAGCTGCATTAACGACGCCTATGGCATCGTCCCTATAAATCGTCGGGGAGTAATAAGGGACATTTGGAAGTTAAAATCCAAGGGGCGGGTAATCCCCCTTGGATCGATAATTTAATAAGATAACTTTTAAATGAATTTCACATCCGTTGAGATAAACCGTAGTAAACCCCTCTTAGGGATGGTCAAGTCAAAAGCTCTCATGAAATTGATTTCTTTTTTTGAAGGGATATTGGTGTTTTGCAATTGGGTGACGTTCATGATAAGTATTAGGATCTAGTTTTTTTTTAGGCCACAAGCAATAGGCCATCTTGAGCCTTCGCTTAAGTGCTACCATCGTGGGTAGCAACCACAGAGAAACTGTCTGGGACATTGACCCTAGAAAGGGTTGCGTACCCACAAATCAGTTTACATCAAACCATAGATTAGAAAAAAGAACTACATACTTTACGCCTTGATCCCGTGCCGAAGCGGGTATGTAGGCAGTCTTGGGACGGAGTTGTCCCTCGTACTCAGGCGTTCGCGGGTGGGGTCTAGGCTTGGTTGAGTAAGAATCCTAAATGAAAAATAAGATAATCAATTAATTCAATGCATACTCGGAAGGAATCCCGTATGGATTCGCTTGACTTCCCGAGGCTTTAAGCCAAATTCCGAGGCGGAATTCAAGCTTGTGCTATTTTTTAATTACTCCTAAGGACGGCGACCTCGATGCATTCTTGTTAGAAGAATGTAGTACTTAGTGAGTGGCTCAGGACCCGAATGGTCCCGATGAGTCTAAGTCTCTGGCCAGAGCATCTCCTATCCCGTTTGGATGGATGCCTACCTCGTATGGGTGGATGCCTATCCCGTATTGGATAGATGGAATTTACGTCCCGTATGGACAATTGCCTAACCCGTATGGTTAGAAGCTCATCCCGAATGGATGAATGCCTAATCCTAATTGGATGGATGCCCAGAGTATGCAATTGAATAAAACATAATAAAGGAAAAAAAAATATATACTCAATTTTTGTTGGATCAATTTTGGTGGGTTATTACATCAAATCAACTTTGCATGGTCTTATGCAGACATGCCCGGCTTGGATCTAGATTTGGTCATGCATCATCTAACTATCATAAAAGGAGCTAAACCTGTCAAAAAAAAGCTCTGAAAGATGCACCCACAGACTATTGTTCTTGTCAAGGCTGAACTCAAAAAGCTCCTAGATGTTGGTTTCATCAAACCAATCAATTATGCAGATTGGATCTCCAATATTGTACCTATTGGTAAACCCAATGGGGGCATATGTATCTGTACAAATTTCAGAGATTTGAACAAGGCATGCCCTAAAGATGACTTCCCCTTACCAAACATTGACATGATTGTCGATCTAACAGAGGGACATGCAATTCTTTCTCATATGGATGGCTTTTCAGGGTACAACCAGATCAAGATTGCTCTAGAGGATCAACATAAAATTGCTTTCACATGCCCATGGGGAACCTACTATTGGAATGTGATGTCATTTGGTTTGAATAATGCAGGTGCAACCTATCAAAGAGACATTACAACCATCTTTCATGACATGACGCACACCATAATGGAAGATTATGTCAATGATTTAATAGCTAAATCATTAACAAGAGAAGGTCATCTTGCAATACTGGGTCAAATCTTTGACATATTAGAGCAATATCATGTATGTCTTAATCCAAAGAAATTTGTCTTTGGAGTAACCTCCGAGAAAGATCTTAGGATACATTATCTCAAGAAAAGGTATGAAGTAGATCCAGCGAAAGTCAAAGCAATCATGGACATGCCACCTCCAAAGAACATTAGTCAGTTAAGGACACTACAAGGGCGACTACAATCAATTCGGAGATTAATTGCACAATTGGTTGATAAGTATCATCCCTTCATGCATCTGTTACACAAGAATATTCACTTTCAATGGGATACAAAGTGCTAGCAAGCATTCTAAATGCTTAAGGAATACCTAATGCATACACCCTTACTGATCCCACTAGATCCGATAAGACCTCTATTGCTATATATTTCACCTACAAATACGGCATTAGGAGTACTGCTAGCACAACACAGTGCAGAAGGAAAAGAATGTGCGGTCTACTGCATCTCTCGAACATTGGTAGGCTATGAACTCAATTACACACCTATTGAGTGAGCTTTCCTAGTAGTTATCTTGGAAGCCACCAAATTATGACACTACATGTTAACACACAAGGTACAACTCATCACCAAAATCGATCCATTCAAATACCTACAAAGCAAGGCAACATTAACAGGCTTCTTGGCCAAATGGGTTATTATCTTAAGTGAATTTGATATAGAGTATGTGGACCGCAAGGCTACCAAGGGGCAAGTTATTGCAGTTCAGTTGGCTGATGCACCCCTCGCAGGTGACCATCCTCTTTTTTCCAATTTTCTAGATGAAGAGATCTTCATGATCACAACTACAAAACCTTGGAAGCTATATTTTGATGGCTCATATACTGGACATGGCTTGGGGATAGGTATTCTTTTTATCACACCTCAAGGTGATAGCATCCTGAAGTCACATAGGCTCACTTTACCATGCACCAATAATATAGCGAAATATGAGGCCTTGATCACAAGACTTAGATTGGCTATACAATGGCATCTAAAAGAGTTACAAGTATATGGAGATTCTTAGCTATTCATCCAATAAGTCACTGATGAGTACCAAACTAAGGATGATAAGCTCATGCCATATAAAAGGATGGTGGATAGTTACAAAGAATCATTTACAACTATCACCTTTGAGCAAGTACCTAGAGATCATAATCGAGTTGTCAACGCAATGGCTACAATTGTATCTCTCTTGGATCTTCCGCAAAATTCAACACGCTACGAGTTCTTGGTAGAACATCTTTGGATCCCCACGTATGATATCCTTGAAACTAAAATGATATGTCGCCTAGTCGGTTCTAAATCCCCATGATATGGTGAGTTCTTCACTTACCTCCATGATCACACACTTCCTCCCAACCAATCTAATAACCGATCGATATACCATCATTACCGAAACCCTATACTGACAAAGTCTTGATGGTACTCTCCTTCAATGTCTAGAACAAGATGAGATAAAAAAGGCCTTGGAAGAGGTACATGAAGGAATTTGTGGGGCTCACTCAAGCAGTCCTTTGCTAGAAAAGAAAATCATGCATGTTGGATACTATTCACCCACCATGGAAAAAGACTCCTACTATTTTGTCAGAAAATGCAAGAAGTGCCAAGTTCACAGAGACCTAATACATGCACCAGCATAGGAATTGCAACCAATCACAACACCATGTCCCTTTTGTTAATGGGAACTTGAGCTTGTGGGTAACATCCATCCATCTTCATCCAACGACTACAAATTTATCATTACCGCCACCAAATACTTCACAAAGTGGATCAAAGTTGTTCCACTTACCCAAGTCACTGGCAAGCAGATCACCTCATTCATCCTTAATTACATCATCTTTTGGTATGGTGTACCCATGTCTATCATCACAGATAACGAGCTTCCCTTCAAAAATCAGGATGTCTATGATCTCTGTGATAAGTTTCATATCCAACATCGCTTTTCCACCCCATATTACCCACAAGGAAATGGTCAAGCTGAAGCATAAAATAAAAACATATTGAGGATACTCAGAAAGATAGTCAATGATGTTGGTCGTGATTGGCACATTTGATTAAATCCAGTACTATGGGCATATCGAACTAGCATTCAAACCCCTACAGGGGCAAGTCCCTACTCATTGGTTTATGGAGCAAAAGCCATCCTGCCTATTGAGGTTGAAATATCATCTCTACCGGTTTCCTTGCATAATATGATAGATGATGAAGCATACCGAGTCTCACATTTTCAGGACTTGGAACTGCTTGATGAAAGGCGACAAGATACATACAACCACCTAAAATCCTATCAGCAGCGCATGAGCAGAAGCTACAATCATCGAGTCAAACCTCACACATTTGAGGTAGGTGATCTTGTTCTCAGGGAGAATCCTTGTAACCAACCAAATAGAGAACATCACGAAAAGTTTGAATCCAATTAGTTGGGTCCATATGTTACCACTGTTGTATTTAGGTCTAGGGCATATCAGTTGGCAACTTCAGAAGGAGAACCACTAGCAAATCCGATCAACAACATGCATCTCAAATGGTTTCATACATAAGTTGTGAAGAGCATTAGGCTCCTCCAAATATATCAGAAAATACCAAAAACATTCAAAAAAATGTCCTAAAGAAAAAAAAAATCAATCAAGAAAATAGTAAAGAAAAATTATTCAACCAAATGGTGGAAACCACTACGATGGCACCTTGGGTAAATACGATGGTGAAAACTTGGCAAACAAGCGCCATTCGTAAAGGCTATGGTTGTATTCTCTTTCATACTTGTTGCAGTCACATCCATTGCATCCATTCATCTCATTCAAACCATGACTTGTTATTGATTTGGAATCAGGGTTAGTACTTCATGTGTCATGCATCCCACTTTCATAGCGACATCTAACTTGGGGCAGTTCTCTTAACCTACTAATGGGAGTGGATTCTCCATTGCTTGTGATTCATTGAGTTGCTCATTCAAAAATGTCTTGAAATAATACCCAAAAACATTCATAAAATCTTCAAAAAACCCAAAAACATTTACAACATTCAAAAAATCCAAAAACATGACAAAAACATCAAAAATCAATAAAAAACATGGCAAACGTATATTATCCCTTGTACAACATCACAAACAAACACAACACAACATTTTGCGCTACTCAAATGATGACAACCTATCTAATCAACCAACCAATCAAAACATCTATGCACAACTGTCTTCACAAGGATGCATCCTTCCTCACAAACAAGACATGGTAACATTTTCTTTGACAAGAAAATTCTATTTAGCTAGTAGGCACTTGGTTGATTTCTTATTTCTTTATTTATTCATATCAGGTTCCTACGCTACTCTGGGATATCTAGTAGTTAGGATGGTTCCTGATATCTTTTCTTTGTTTTCCATCTGCGGATTGTTCCAATGAAGTTCTGGGGCATGTACTAATGGTGTCTACATGGGAAGTTCACTAAGCTATGTGATCATATGCAAAAATATAGTCATGGATTACTATGGCTTACTGACTATAGCGTATACCTCAACCATTTGTGCATGAGCTAGAATGGAGGGAACTTTTCCTGTATGTGATGCTTGCTTACAGATAAAATGCTCAACCTTGGTTCCTACTACCTCGGCCAAGAACGATACTACCGTGCTCGATGATGAAAACTACGCACTATGAATAATCCATGGATCGCCATTTCATCTCATCTATTTATATTGCATTTCGTTGCATATCACCCATCCATATCGCTGCATATCATTCATACATAGTCATGACAATGGATACTCTATTTTTCTCTTATTACATAGGAATGGGTCCTAGGTCCTCCATACCTTCTATCTAACACTAAATCACCCCCTCACCCTCCCTATCTAGGTCATCATTATAATCACATAATCCCTTCATCGATTCCCATCAACCCAGTCAAGCCAGTTACTCTGTCTACATAGGCACATCGACTCACGCACACCTAGACTATCAACAGATATATTTTTATCAAGTATCCTCGGGTCTCAACAAGTAATCAATTATGGAAATCCTAAACTACAATAGATATTTATTACAATGACCTAGTCTCAACGGGGTTGCTATGATTCACCACACACAACCTACAATGCAAACACTATCAATTGATCAACCAATCAAACACAATCAAAACAGACAATTACATCAATTGTCTAAGTCTTAACTAGTATTTTTCTTCTGATACCTTGACTTCATCGAGAAATTGCATCAATTGTCTAAGTCACAATAGGTCACTTTGATTCACTTACTTAGACTTTATCCTGTCCAAGCGAACAACTGACATCGACTATCATGCTTTGACTCAACCGGGGCAACTAAACCAATTGCACTAGATTGTCCAACCAATTTTGATCAACTGTACAGTATCAATCAAAAGCACAAACACTACATTTACACCATAACCCTCATGTACTTTTGAGGTTTGTTGTTTCCCCATAGTCACTCCGTCTTCTCCCATTCTTTCACCCTAACTTCTAAATTCTTCTATTCTACCTTTCCCCAACTTTTTTCTCTTTTTTTGAGAGATCGCCCAATTTTTTGAATTTTTTCAGCCCATCTCTCGAGGGGGCATACTACCCACTAAATTAACATTTATGGGGCATATTTCTTCACACCTATCTTTCTTTCTTTGAAAGGACATGATAAACCACACCGTCTCAAAGAGGGGCAAATGTAGTCACCCAAATTTGTCCACTTAATTAAATGAATATTTAGTATTTATTTGATTATTTAACCATCAATCAATAATTAATTACATCTTAACCGTCTTCTCCTATTAATTAAATAAATTATTCAATTTATTTGATTTAATTCACTTAACCAAATTCAGACCATTAATTAAATAAATAAATCATATTTGTTTAATTAAATCTTCTCTTATTTAAATCCCCCAAAATGTCATCTCACACATTTAAATAAATTAACATTTATTTAAATCACCTTTATCCTCCACCCACTTGCATTTTCCTACAAATGCAACTTGCACAACTATTTTAAATAAATAAATTATTTATTTAAAATTTTATTTATCCTCACCCACTTGAAACCTTTAATGGCTTCCCTTAAAGTCTTCAAACTTAATGGCTTCCTTCTAGAGCCTTCTCAAGCCTTTAATGGTTTCCCTTAAAGTCTTCAAACTTAATGGCTTCTTTCTAGAGTCTTCTTAAGTCTTTAATAGTTTCCCTCAAAGTTTTCAAGCATTTAATTCTTTATCTTCCTTTTTCTCATGTAAATGAATTAAGATTTATTTAAATAAAATACAAAATTCACATTCACATTTAAATAAATTAATATTTATTTAAATATCTATCCAAATGCAAATTACACCATTTAATTGAAATAAATGATTTTATTTTAATTGAAAATCCCAAAATTCCCCCCACTTGCATTCTCCTACAAAATCCACTTGCATGCCTAAATCCCTTCTAGATTCTTCTAACTCCTTCTAATTAGCCTAATCCTATCCTAATCATTGTCACATTCCTAAATAAAAAGGAAGTCACTTCTCAAAAATCTCCAAAGTCTTCAATAACCATAAAAGGCTTTATGTCTTCAAATGGTTAACCTCTAAATTCTTCCAAACTATTAAAGGCTCTTACATAACCATTTATGGTTAACTCACCTTTTACCTTTGGTTAGAGACTTTCCTCTAACTTAACCATCATTTTGACTCATGGGTATCTTCAAAGAATTTATTTCTTTGACTAAGGTAACCATTTAACCCTTGCACATTCATTTATCCCTTGGATAAAAGGAATATCCATTAACCTAACTCTAACCCAACCCCCTAGGGTAACCATCATGTCCCCTCAAGAATTTAATGCTCCTTATCTCTCCTGTCAAGCCTCCTCATGGTGACACTTGTCAACATGGGATTGGATTGAAAGTCTCACATGGATTGAATATCTTTCAATCCTAACCCTTACTAAGATTACTCAATCTTAACCTTTCATTTCCCCATTTCTTCTATAAATAGAACCCTTATCCTCAAGTAAAGGAGGAAGCTTTAGAGTATTGTTACTATGCTGGTATTAGCATAGAGAATTCTCATAGCATCACTATCTACACTTGCATATCATTTTTTTTATCATATCCAACCATCTTGAATCTCCATATGGCATCCGTGGCTAGTGCTAAAAGCTGAGAGATACACTCATTTGGGACTTGGAGAGGGGAGAAACAAGGGAGAAACATCAAAAGGTATCATGGAAGAATCTTAGGGAGGCTCTTCTCCTTTCTTTTGGTTTGTTAATCTTCTTTCATGTTGTTTGAAATCTCTTTTGATATGTTTGGAATGGTTTTTAGTTCTTTTTTTTGGTTTTATGGTTGAAACTAACTTATTAACATTGAACTTTGTTGTTGCCTTGTCCCCATTTCCATGACATCATTTAGTAACCTTGAAAATGTCATTTATCTATTTTTCTATTGATTCATGTTGGAAATATTCAAGGTCATAAATGAAATTGTTATTAAAATATTTTTTATATTTTTGATGCATTAAATTTCTACATATTAATAATGTAAGTCTTATTAACTCGTTGATTTGAGGTTCAAATTTTAATTGAATTAATGTTTTGTTGTTGTTTGAATGATATCAAACACTAGTCATCATAATAGTCCTTTTGTTTTGGGCAAATTAATATGAAAATTAATTATTCCTTCAATAAAATCCTCTTCTATAACATTCTACTATTGACTTTTCAATTATTGATTTTTTAGGAAAAGGCTTAGACTAAATGTACTTAGTTACATGTTTGTGGCATTTGATTCACACTTATTAAAATAATGCACTATTATCTTATATCATTTTATTTTTATGGTGTAAAAAAGAATAATAAGAATTTAAGTCATCTATAATTAATGACTCATTACTACAATAGTGAACCATTTATGCAATCTAATAGCCACTAACCTTCATTCCAACTACAATGTGAACCACCATATCATTGGTACGAACCAAATACAATGTGCTCAAGCATATTGTTGATACAAAAATCATTTTTCCATGAGTTTAATTTGGAGCTATTGAATTTTACAATCATATGTATTGTAACAATTGTGTTGTCCTACTTCATTTAAAATTACTATTTTATAACCTCTATCTCCACTAAATATACAAACTAATCAATGATAGGATCTAGATGCAGTTTTTGCAAGAAGTTATGTTTGTCATAAAAGTTTTTTTTGTTTCTTTAATATTATTTTCCTTATACTACTATAGTGTCATAAATTATATCTCTATATAATTTTGTCCTCACCTAACCCTCACCTTTGTTTTTGGCCTTCATTGCTCAATGTTTGCTTTGGTGTTACTCACTCTCTCTTGAAATTCACATTTTCAATTCCTGATCTAACCTATGTCCAATTTTGAGTCTTGATTGATAGGACTAGGATTCCCTAGGTGCTATGGTCTTGGCTCAATACCAAGGTGCCTTGACTGCCTAGGATCTCCCAATCAGGACTCAAAATAGGACCTCACAATGATCACTTAGTGTGGGCGAGAAATTTTGCTTCGTGTCAACCTACTCCAAAAATTCAAGCATTTAGTGCACAGTTAGTATAAAATGAAGCCTACCCTGCTCATTTGGTAACTAGAAAATCATAAGTGAGCTCTCAATTGCACTTTAGAAAAATCAGTTCAATTCTATGTGAGCCAACATTCAAGTAACCATGAAGCATTAAAGGAGAAGGTCAAGTCAAGTTTAAGAATTTATGTTCAAGCATCCATGATGAACCTTCTACAAAGATATTCTACCCTACATTCTAAACCTTTGCATGAGGATTCAAGAAAACTTCATCAAGGTATCAAGTTCAAGTATTTTCATATCAGAATCTAGCCTTTCCCTCAAAAGGAAAGCATTCTATTTCAATTAAATTCCATTTCAATTATCATTTTGATTTCAAAGTTAATTCCTAAACTAGGGTTTGACTTAAGGAAAACCCCATTAACAAAACTATTTCCTTCTTTCTGTGTTCAAGGATTTGTCTCAGGAGCTATGAATGAGGAATCCAACAAAGTAGACGACAATAATTAGACTCGAATTTTGAAGGCAAGAAAAGTAGAGGACTAGGATTACTGGATCTCCTCAATCCTAGAAATTTTTTATGACCTTCTGACAATGTGTTCTATGTGTCATCCTGATCCAAAAAACATAAAGTTTGTCTACCTCTGATATTTAGAGGAGTAGGTGAGCTACTCCCCCTGATCTTGACAATTATACCTAAACTTTTTGTCATAAATTCTGATCTAATTTCCATCCTCATAACTAGGTTTACAGCTCTGCATGATGTCTAGAATATTCAATTACTGTTATTTTATGCCAATTTATCATTGTTTGTCCTAGATATAGAATTGAAATTCAACCCTAATTCAAATTCAGTTTTTAACTCAAACAAGGGAGGAATTAATTTGATATGTATTTAGTCCTTCTATGGATCAATCAAATTTAATTCTCTTCCCTTAGTGTAAGGTAGTTTGAAGCAATATTAGGGGCTTTATCTGTTAAGGTGTTGAAGCCCCAATGTTCAACATATTATATTTTGTTGAGCCTGTAGCTCGTGCTTATTTTTTATTGTTTATATTTAAGTTTGATTTTTAGGCATTTAGTTTAGTTTACCTTTTATTTATGCAATTACATCACATAATTTTAAAGGTCAAATTGACAAAACCTTATATATTTTGTTAAAATTGATTTATGGGTTACATAATTTTCAAATTATATGCTTAGATCTAATTTTTATTACATATTATTTTTAGATTTAGAAGCATCTAGTGTTCAAATTCATAATTCACACTGCTTAATTCATTGGTTAATCAGTCATTTTAAAAAAAAATTGCATTGTTTAATCACACATATAGCTTGCATTATCAAAAAAATTGTGATTTCAAATATTTGCATCCAATGTTTCCTTCTTTGTGCATGATTTTTGTCACCCTTAGTCCTACATCCAATATTCTAGTGAGAAGAAGCAATAGACTTAGGGCTTCCCAAAGTTTAAATACCAAGGATATGACCCCTAATTTAAATAACCTATTTCATGTGTCTATTAGTGCTTCCTCTAATCCAACACATGACATATCTAACATCATGAAGCCCCATTCACCTCACAATTCTCATGATGAAGATGATGACTCACTAACTAGGGTTACTAGTGCTCAATTGAGGAATCTTGACATTGAATTTGACAATCTTCAACAATGGATGGGCCAAGAACACCCAAATAGTGAGGAAATCTCTCTAATTGAGGGATTCAAGAGAATGGTTCAAAGTGATAAGTTAGGTGTGGAAGTGTTACATGGCATTTCTCATATTGTTGATACCAATATTATGCCTATCAAAATTTGTGCCAAAGCTCTTGGTTATTCTCATCCTTATAGTCAAGTTGAGCATTCCATTCATATGCCTACATCCTTTCCTAGTGTGCCTACATATACATTTCCTATCATGACTACCTATATTTAAAATTTTAATCCTACACATGTTAGTCATGGGATCAATCCAATTAATTCATAATCTTACATACCTTTTGTTGTGTGTCTTCTATTTTCTTCCCAAACATCTCCTATATACCAACATATCATAATGTTCCCCCTCCTTAATCTCAACCTCCAACAACCTGCAATAATATTACTCCATCACAATACAATATTTCCAATTCCAATTTATCCATCAAAGCTACTATCAATAACCTACCTCAAAGTGTTTCATTTTTACAACAATTGGCTTCTATAACTCAACCTAAGTTCAATGTTCCCACTTATGATGTAGAAAACTCAAAATCCAATGAGATTATCTATGTGGTTGCTCCTAAAAATGTGGATATTCCTTAATTAGAGTTATACAATGGAAAAGATGACCCCTTGACTCATGTGAAGACATTTCAAACCTTATTTAGTGCTTTCTCTCATGATCAAAGACTCGTGGAAAAAAATATTTATTCTAACCTTTAGAGATAAATATTTGTAATGGTGTTGTTATTTATATTGGAGTTGAGAAAATAAACCACCACAGGAGCCCAAACGATCTCTGCAAGCTGAAAAACCTATTACAAGGAGAAGCAAGGAAGCAAATCATAGATAAAACAACTACACAAAAAAAATGCTCAAAAAGATGAGAGCTCAGTATTCACAAAAATGTGTAATGTGATAATGATTACAATACAAAGAAAGAACTCAACCTTTAATAGGTCAAGAAACCCTAAAAAGGAAAACCTAGGTTTGCACATAATAATTAATAAAAGAATTAATTATTATGCACCTAAAGTTAGCTTAAGTGTAAAAGAGATAAAGGGAACTTAAATAATTAAACAAATATTGTTTAATTAATCAAGTAAATACCCTAATACTCTAACACCCCCCCTTAAGCTAGACTTAGGGAGAAGCTAAAACCTAGAACAACTACTAAAATCAGGAAAGATGGGTCCCGGCAACAAGGCCTTGATTAGGT
Source organism: Cryptomeria japonica (assembly GCF_030272615.1). Classification (NCBI taxonomy): domain Eukaryota; kingdom Viridiplantae; phylum Streptophyta; class Pinopsida; order Cupressales; family Cupressaceae; genus Cryptomeria; species Cryptomeria japonica. Next base: position 219,705,262 of record NC_081412.1, read on the forward strand.
ACCCAAATACAATAAAATCTCTATGAACTGGAGAAATAGAGAAAACCACATGGGAAAAAACTCTACTCCAAAAAGAGATGGAAAAGAACACCACTGAAGCATGAAGAACCTGCAAACACTGTCGAAGAATAACTGCTAATCTGAAGAACCTTCACTAAAATAGAACATGATTAGGCAGAGAAGACTGTAATCTGTATGAGTTCCCTCAAATGACACTACTCGAATCAAAAGGAAAACAAGGCAAACAACTGAAATCAAAGATACAGATGGCATGAAAACATCAAAGCCTAAAGAGATGATCAATCAAATCATATAAGCATTAGAACCAACAGGACAAACCTCCCCATAATGTCGAAGAGGGAGAGGGACAAGTACACTGAAAAGAACAGCCAACAAGAACTGCATGATGAAGAACCAGGAACATCGAAGGTGCAAAGACAGTACATAGTGTCATGGAAGGAACACTCACTGGACAAATGCAGATGGAAAACAAAAGGCAAATATCAACCCCCTCATGGCACTTTATAAGTAGTGTATGTACAATAAGGCACAAGATGTGCAAGATCCCAAGTAAACAATGCATCATGACACTTTATCTCAGTGCATTTGCATAAATGAAATGCTACAATGATAAGAAGACTGGAAATAGAAAAGAGAACCAAAATAGAGACATCCTACTCAGAGAAGAGATCCCAGGACCTAAAACAACCAAGATATCCATAGTGTTGTAAAAGCAAAAAACTGAAAAAAAATATTCTTGGAGCAAAATCTGGAAATAAAACTCATATAGATGAAAATTACACAGGACGATCTTTGCAACGATATAAAGTTTTTGAAAAACGAAGTTCGGATGCTCATTCTATGGCTCTAGAGTGCAAAAAAGAGACCCCACTTTGATTGGAAAAAACACAGTCAAACAGAAAAATTGGAAAAAAATTCTAACATCACGAGGTCCGGCTCGGAACCAGCTTTCCGATGCCTATTCGTTTTTTAAAACATGACTTTGTATGCCCAAGATATGGCCAAAAAACCAAATCCCCCTTCAAAATAAAAGGGAGGGGTAGTCTGGTGGCAAGGGCCTGGAGGAGGTGGCCAGTGGGTGGCGCTTCAGTGGTGGCCGGGTGGAGCGGCAGTGGTCGGGTGGTGGGTTCCAGCAGGCACAGGCACACAGGAAGCGGTTGGCGAGGGAGAGCACTGGCAGAGTAGTGGCAAGCTAGGGGTTTTGGCGATGGTGGGCCAGGGGTTGTAGCGGTGATGGGGGGCGGAAAGGGGCCGCAGGCAAGAAGGCCGCCAGGGCCACAGGGAGCGGTGTGGGCAGTGGGGGTCAGGGAGCTGCGGGCGGTGGGGGCCGAGGAGCTGTGGCGGCTCGGGAAGCTGCAGTGGTCGGGGGAGCTGCGACGGCTAGGGAGCTGCGGCAGCCGGCGGGCTGGAAACCAGGGAGCCAGAGGATGGTGATGCGGGGCCCAAGGCTAGGGCAGGACTGCGGCAGCATCAAGGAGCCCCATGGTACCCTGCGTACCATGAGGAACCCCCCAAAAACAACTTTTTTAAATTTTTCCTTAAAAAAAATTCGCCTTGTTTTTTTTGAATTGATTTTTTTCAAACAAAAATCATTCGGTTTGCATGCTGTAAAAAGGCAAAAAATATTTTTTTCTTGAATTGCGTGCTAGGGTCGTACGACCTGGATCTGGAGAAAAAATACTCCTAGAGGCTCAAGAGCCAAAACTAGGCAAGTTTTATATGACTATAGGGGTTTTGGGGCCTTTTGAGCATGATGGTGAGGTCTGTTTAGGCCCAAAGTGCTCAAAAAAATCCTATCCCTAAGTACAAAAAAAAAACTTCCTGAAACCCCAAATCTACTTCCAATGCAAAAATTCTCAAAAACAAGAATGAATAGTTGTAGATTTGAGCTTTGATACCATATTGGAGTTGAGAAAATACAACACCACAGGAGACCAAATGATCTCTGCAAGCTGAAAAACCTGTTACAAGGAGAAGCAAGGAAGCAAATCACAGATAAAACAAATACATAGAAAATATGCTCAAAAAGATGAGAGCTCAATATTCACAAAAATGTGTAATGTGATAATGATTACAATACAAAGAAAGAACTCAACCTTTAATAGGTCAAGAAACCCTAAAAAGGAAAACCTAGGTTTGTACATAATAATTAATAAAATAATTAATTATTATGCACCTAAAGTTAGCTTAAGTGTAAAAGAGATAAAGGGAACTTAAATAATTAAACAAATATTGTTTAATTAATCAAGTAAATACCTGAATACTCTAACAATTTGCCTCTTTATTCCATCATTTATTTTCAAGAATTGGATAATGATTTCATTCAATAATTTCAAAGTAACATTGGTCTTAAAATTACTTTGAATAATTTGATTCATTCTATGTAACAAGTTAGAGAAAAAGTGATTGATTTTATTGGTAGATACAAACATTTTCATTCACAAATTACTTATTATGTGTCTGATAATGGTGTTCAAATAATTTTCATTACTAGTTTGCAAAAAGATATTAAAGTTAAGCTTATATTTTATGAATTTACCTCTTTCACGCAATTGTGTGCTGTCCTTCATAACTATAAGCTTCAAGTGAGACAATTTGAATCATCTCCTTCAATGGCTTCGGTTGATAAAAATGAGAGCGCTCAATAATCATTTCCAAAATTTATCAAAAAAAATAGAGGTTTCATCAAGATAAACGATAACTCTTCTAACAACATCAACTCACAAGTGAGAGCCATAACATCAGGGGTGGTCCCTTTATCGAAATAATTTAGAAAAGAATTAAGTCCTCTTTTTGAGTCTTTGCATAGTATAATGTTGAGGTTGATTAATGATAATGTGTTCCAGATTCCTCCCATCAATCCTTTAGATACCTCTAAGCCTCTAGCACCTTCCTTTGACCATAAAGCCTTTTTCCAATGCCATCGTCAAGTAGATAATGATACTAAGAAGTGTTATAAGTTGATGCATAAGATTCAAGACCTTATTGATAACAATTTTATATCTATAGCTAGTGTGAATGATAAAGGGAAAAAATCCATAACACCTCCAAATCTTCACCAAACCTTTTCCTTCTCACTCTACCAATGTTGTTGAGTCTCAACCACTTGTGTTATTTACTAATTACTTTGATTTAGAGTCCAAAAATATTATGAACCTCATTAAAAAACCTATACCTAAACTATAATTATACATCACCACTGATCCTCATGAGAGTATTGTTGAATTTAATGTACCATTGTACATTATTGTGAAGATTAAATACAAACTCTCACGAGGGGTGCTCATTGATCCCGTATGTATGCTGAATGTTATTACTTAAGAGCATATTTTTTACTCAACAATTACATCAAATTACATATGATAAATTTGATGTTATGATCAAGGTGTATGATGGTTTATCCTTGCCTACTATTGGTTTTGTAGTCCAATAAATTTGTCCACTTAATTAAATGAATATTTAGTATTTATTTGATTATTTAACCATCAATCAATAATTAATTAAATTAATATTTAATTAATTCATCTTAACCCTCTTCTCCTATTAATTAAATAAATTATTTGATTTAATTCACTTAACCAAATTCAGACCATTAATTAAATAAATAAATCATATTTGTTTGATTAAATTTTCTCTCACATTTAAATAAATTAATATTTATTTAAATCCCCCAAAATCCCATCTCTCACATTTAAATAAATTAACATTTATTTAAATCACCTTTATCCTCCACCCACTTGCATTTTCCTACAAATGCAAGTTGCAAAACTATTTTAAATAAATAAATAATTTATTTAAAATCCTATTTATCCTCACCCACTTGAAACCTTTAATGGTTTCCCTTAAAGTCTTCAAACTTAATGGCTTCCTTCTAGAGTCTTCTCAAGCCTTTAATGGTTTCCCTTAAAGTCTTCAAACTTAATGGCTTCCTTCTACAGTCTTCTTAAGCCTTTAAAGGTTTCCCTTAAAGTCTTCAAACTTAATGGCTTCCTTCTAAAGTCTTCTCAAGCCTTTAATGGTTTCCCTCAAAGTCTTTAAGCATTTAGTGCTTTATCTTCCTTTTTCTCATGTAAATAAATAAAATCCAAGATTCACATTCACATTTAAATAAATTAATATTTATTTAAATATCTATCCAAATGCAAATTACACCATTTAAATGAAATAAATGATTTTATTTTAATTGAAAATCCCAAAATTCCTCCCACTTGCATTCTCCTACAAAATCCACTTGCATTCCTAAATCCCTTCTAGATTCTTCTAACTCCTTCTAATTAGCCTAATCCTATCCTAATCATTGTCACATTCCTAAATAAAAGAAAGTCACTTCTCAAAAACCTCCAAAGTCTTCAATAACCATAAAAGGCTTTATGTCTTCAAATGGTTAACCTCTAAAGTCTTCCAGACTATTAAAGGCTCTTACATAACCATTTATGGTTAACTCACCTTTTACCTTTGGTTAGAGACTTTCCTCTAACTTAACCATCCTTTTGACTCATGGGTCTCTTCAAAGCATTTATTTCTTTGACTAAGGTAACCATTTAACCCTTGCACATTCATTTATCCCTTGGATAAAAGGAATATCCATTAACCTAACCCTAACCCAACCCCCTAGGGTAACCATCATGTCCCCTCAAGTATTTAATGCTCCTTATCTCTCCTCTCAAGCCTACTCATGGTGACACTTGTCAACATGGGATTGGGTTGAAAGTCTCACATGGATTGAATATCTTTCAATCCTAGCCCTTATTAAGATTGTTCAATCTTAACCCTTCATTTCCCTATTTCTCTATAAATAGAACCCTTCTCCTCAAGCAAAGGAGGAAGCATTAGAGTATTGTTGTTATACTGGTATTAGCATAGAGCTTTTTCATAGCATCACTATCTACACTTGTATAGCATTTGTTTATCATATTCAACCATCTTGAATCTCCATATGGCATCCATGGCTAGTGCTAAAATTTGAGAGCTACACTCATGTGGAACTTGAAGAGGAGAGGAACAAGGGAGAAGCAACTATGAGCATCTTGATTAGCATTTGGAGGAGTATAGTTTATCTATTCTATATTTGTATGCTTTCTATTTCATGCTTAATATCTCTCTTGATATGCCTATTTAGGATAATCTTTTGTTGCTAACACTAACGTTTGTTTCTTGTGCTCGTGTGTGTGTTGCCATCAAACAAATTTTCTAATCCTTTTTGCAGAGCATCATTTGGTGAACCTGACGTGAATCAAAGAGCAACCATTTTGAAGACTACTAACTTTTGAATGTTTTAATTGACACATAGGTCATGTTGTTGCGCTTTTGTTCTCAGTTTAGCACCTTCACAAATTGATACTTTAGCGCTATTGTCTATATTGTTGCTCTTTCGTGTTAAATAGTGCTTTTGTTTTCGCACAGAGTAGAGCTATTGTAACTGAGAGTTGTAAGAAAATTCCTTGTAACCGAAAACCAAAATTTTTAGGCTTGTAGAAGCCCACCAAAACATGTAGATTTTTCTAACTTATTATCTTTTGTACAGGTTTTAACTAACTCCTACAATAGGATTTTTTTAGCAATTTTAGCTTAGGAAATAAATTTGTTCATATTGCTAACTTTGTCTTTCAAGTTAGGATAAAATAAATTCATTTTCCTTTTGGGTTAAAATCAACTACACTTTCATTTGGAGTTTTAAACAGAACTGCATGTTTCGTTTATAGCTCTAAAAAGAATCACACTTGTTCAAAGTTAAAAAGAATCACAAAAACAAACACACAAAATTATTTTTTGCAAAGTTAGGAACAAATTCTTTTGGTGCTTAAAATCAACAAGGCAAATTTTATTTCTTGCATCAAACTAAAATTCACAATCAACACTTTATTTTGTGTAAGTTAAAAAGAATCCCCAATTTGTCAAAGTTGTTATCAAATCGATTTACTTCAAGCAAAACGTGCTCTTAATTTAGTTGACCAGGATTTCCAATTCCTAGATTACAACATATTTTGCCATTGAAGGATAAAAAGAACACCATGACTATTGGAGCAACATCTCCAAATAGTTAGCTCACATTGCAAATGATGAGTTAAAAAGAACAAGTATCTTTTGTGTTTGGCACACTTGTGAAAAGTTTGTTGAGTGATCCTACTTCTAACACACACTATTCTCTCCCTTGGCTTTCGTGGTCCTAAGTGCAAGAGAAAAGTGTTAGTGTATACACCTAAAAATGGTCTGAAGATAGTTAATTAAATATGCAGTTATTTGATTAATTCCCCTTCCCAATTAATTGAATTCACAAGAAATTTAATTAATTTCTCTATTCATCTACTAGTAAATAAATCTAAATGATTTATTGATATAGTTCATCTCACATCCCCCTTTGATTAATTAATTCTCAATTAATTAATGTCTCCCCATACTAATCAATTCTGCTAATCCCTAATTAAGATTAACAAACTCAAGTTTGCTGAGATTAATTACCATTTTTCTATTATTTGAATTTCTAAATTCGAATGAGCACATGGCTCGTAACTTTAACCACCCAACCTAACCATCCCCTAACTTAACCCATTCAATCTAATCTTGGGTTTAACTAAACCTATCCTATCTTGCACATTCTAACCTCCTTATCCTAACCTCTCATGGTGTGGATATTCTCTCCTTGAGACACATGGAACTTTTGCCACATGTCTCCTCCCTTGGACACTTGCCCTCTCACAAGCAAGGCTCCTTGACACTTGTCACCACAACGATGACAAGTATCCCTTCCTCCAACCTCTTCTCCAACTTCCTCAATCTTGGCCCTTGATATCTTTAGATCAAATCTGGACTGTCGATTCTTGCCACCTCATCTTTGGCCTTGGAATTCCTATAAATACCCCTCATTTTGGAGCAATATGGATCCCATCTCATATCAATTTATGCATTGTTATTATAGGCATATCGATCCCATCTCATATCAATTTAGGAATCATTACTATAGGCAATTTGTATTTCAATTATCTAGTAATTAGCTTTGGATTTATCATAGCATGTTAATCTAATTTCTTAAATCATGCATTTCATATCATCTCCATAGTCAATCATGATCAATTAGCTACTCAACTCTTGAGTTTTCACTTTGGAGGTCATTTCTCCGCTGAGAGCTCATCAATCCAACACATTCAAGGTCCTCAAGAATAGAGGAAAATGGGACATTTCAAGGAAGGCTTATGGTTTGCATCTTTGATTTAGTTTTGAAATTAATCTTTTCAATTATATTATATTGTCTCATTATATGTGTATTCCTCTTCTACTAACAACATTTTTAGCATCACATTTATTGGCGCCCACCATGGGGCCTAGCCCCTTTGATCTTTAACAAGTTTGCTTGCAAGAAATTTCATTGACAGGTTGATTAGCTCTTTCGGAGTGCAGATTAGCTCTTTTGGGCTCCCGAATCGCATTTTTGGCATCTTTTATGGCATTCCGGCACCTCAAATGACGTTTATGGGAGATTCCTCAACTCTGTTTTTATTTTTTTCTATACTTTAGTGCTTTCAGTCTGTACTTTAGCATTTTTGGTATGTATGGTGGCATTTTTGGCAAATTTGTCAGCATTTTCAGTCTGTTTGACAGCATTTCTAGTGTGCAGAACAATGTTTCTGGTTTGCAAAATAGCATTTCTGGTATGTAGAGCAGTGTTTCTGGTGTGCAGAGCAGCATTTCTGGTGTGCAAAGCAGCATTCTTGGCACATATGATGGCGTTCTTGGTCAATTTGATGGTGTTTTCAGTTTTTTATTAATTTTGCAAATATTGTATGTTGCATTCCTCATTTCTGCTTCTGGACTATCATTTTCTCGAACCTAATTTGCAGATTGTTGGTTTTGTAGGTACTTATTTCCCTATGAAAGACCAAAGTTATAAACTATTTCACCACCAAAGAATTCAATATAAACTACTAACTTTGTTTGCAGCCATGGGATTTTGCACTTATATTTGTTAAATTAGGCACATAGACTAATTACAATGGAAATGAACAAACATGTCTTATGTGTCTTGATGATAGGCAAGTATGCTCTCACCTTTCTTAGGTGATCAGAAAGCTAGACTCATCCTTTTCTTTCAATAGTGCATATCTTTAGCAGGCTTGTCACAGTGGGAAAAAGTAATCACCCTGTGAGAACGGCCCAAGTGAGTATAGCTAGACCTGAGCATTCCAACTCACTATAATAAATAGGTCTTTGATGATTAAAGTCTCAAAGGATGGAATTATTTGAGTTTTCTCTTTGAGATCTCTCATATCGGGCATTTTGTAGGGCCTTGCAGTCTTAATCACGTTTACGTGACCACAACTTGTTTCGGTACCTTGTCGGGCTATAGGCCTCAATCATGCTTGCGTGACTTCAAGGGGTAATTTCAAATGGAATTCCTGACTAAGAACTATAAAAATAGAAGCTACTTGATTCACCTCCAAAAGGGTGATAATCTTTGTGCAAGAGAGATAGTAACTCTCCCAAGACACTTTCCATATCGTGCCCCCATTAGCGTTTGGAGTTGGATAATATGGCGTTGAGAATCCATTGCGTGAGACTCAGGGGTTGTATTCTAATTAGCTATTGGGTGTGTACCTAAGTCAGCAAGCAAAGGTTTTCATTCTTAGCCAACTTCCTTAGGGTTTAGCTTGATTGGAGTCACTTATCATATCATGTGTTTCCTGTGTATTCATCCCTAAATTAAAATACATCAAAAATTGCAAACTCAAACTTCAAACTATCAAATTCACAAGTTTTGTAGCAGATTAGCTCTTTCAGTCCAAATTGTCACATCTACAGTCCAAACAGTCACATCTACGGTCCAAACAGCTGCATCTACAGTCCAAACAGTCGCATTTACAGACCAAACATAAGCTTTTTCAGTCCAAACAGTTTCTCTTTCAGTCCAAATATTAGCTTTTATAGTTCAAAAATTAGCTCTTTCAGTCCAAATGGTCGCACCTTCGGTCCAAACAGTTGCATTTTCAATCCAAAGGTCAGCTCTCTTGGTGTTAATATCAAATTTCTCATATTTCAACCTTAACTCTCAAAGGTTGAGCATATTACAGAGTTGGGTCAAAATAGTAATCTCCTAAGTTCAAACACTCAATTTGCTAAACCTACATATCATTATTTGAACTTTAGAGTCATTGTATTGCAGAACAGAGTTCTTGGTCTGTCTGTCAACATTTTTGGTCTGTATGTCAGTGTTTCTAGTCAGTATAGTAGCATTTTTGATAAGTCTGATAGAGTTTCTGGTCCAAACAACAACATTTCTGGTCCAAACAGCAGCATTTCTGGTCCAAACACTAGTGTTTCTGGTCCAAATAGCAACATTCTTGGTCATTTTGTCAGCATTCTTGATCTAAACAGCAGCGTTTATGGTCTAAACAACAGAGTTCCTAGTCATTTTGTCAGCATTTCTGGTAAAATACATCAAAATCAGAAAACAAAAACAACCCATTTCTCAAACAATCAAACATAGAGAGTAGGTCATCTTGTTGGGTCATTCAATCAGGACATCTTCTGTCAAAAACATATTCAAGAACAAGACACACAAAAAGTCTCAAGTATTCACCTCAAATAAGTTAAAGATCAAACACCTTAAAGTGCAACACCACATTGTCTTTGATCGTTCAAACATAGTTTCTCATCAGGATCTATCATCCTTTAATCACAAAACTACAACGCTTGATCAAAATAACCTCATTCTCTATCATAGGATATATCGTTCCTATTGAACTTGGTCATATCAAAAATCACAAAATCTACACTCCTAAACTAAGATCGAAAAACTTGCAAACAAGAAAATACTTGAAAAGATCATTTCGTGTCTATCCACTTACAACTTTCACCTCAACAATTGATCACTTATAATGACACATTACTCAAAGATTTAAACCTTGAAAAACATTCAAAACACGTGTATGCCCATTCTAACCAGGGCTCAGAGATGAAAGATTGCAGAAACAAAAATAGAAACGTTTGAAATAACTAAAGACTATAGAAACATGGAACACGAAGATGAAATACAAGTTGAAGAGGAAATAACAGAACAACATGTCAAAGACATCAAAAAAGATCCTCAATTCGAAAAATTTATGCAGAAAATATTGGAGGGAGAAAAAGAAAAATATTTCCTAATGTTAGCCAAATCTAGTGCTACACTCCCCCAAGATTTTGATGTAAACAAATTGACACAAAAGAAAAGTGATCCTCCTCCTAATAACGAACAATATGAGGACATCTTTGGTCTCAAAATGAATAACACATCAATTCCTAATAAGACCACAACCAATGAAGAGACTTACATCCCCAATAGAGATGAAGTAGAAATTCTGAATAACATTCAATCTAATGAGGATACAAGAAGGACCAGGGATGAACCAAGAAGAGATCGAGATCCTCCTAGAATACAAAATCAAGGTTATGCTAGAACAAATCATGTTGATAATCCTATCATGACTCTCACACAACAACTACAAACATTGCAAACACAAATCCAAGATATGCAAAGAGGAAATGCTAGACGATACTCGCTTCAAGAAATATGTCCTTATCTGTTTGACAGAAACCTCAACATGATACCTTTTCCTATAGGTTTCGAGACTCCAAGGTACGAAAAATATGATGGAAGCACTGACCCTCAAGATCACATAAGAGAATTTTGCACAATGAGCATGGAGCTTGCACATGAAGATACATACTTAATGAGACCATTTCCAAAAAGCTTAACTGGATTAGCCATGGAATGGTTCTCAAAACTTCCACCAGGAATCAGATCATTTTCAGAGTTGGTGGATAAGTTTGTATCCCAATACGCTTATAACATCCAACATGAAATAACCATGCTAGACCTGTGTAACACAAAACAAAAAAGCAGAGAACACTTCATGACATTCTTACAACGATGGAGGTAGTTAGCTTCGAGGTATCCTTGTACAGTGCCAGAGTATGAAAAAATGGACATTTTCATAGACAACTTAAACGATCAAATGAGTTATTACTTAAAAATGCAAGGAAATCAAAGTTTTGCAAAAATGATTGATAATGGAATCAGAATGGAAGAAGCCATGATAAAGAAAGGTGAGTTGAAAATATTCAAAGGAGTTCACCCTCCTAACAACACTAACAACAATAATCACAATGATAAACCAAAATTTTGGAATAGAAATCGTAATGTCCTCAATGATGGGATAGTGGATAACAACAATGTAAAACCAAAGCAACCGGTTTTCAACTTATCCAATCACTCAGTAGTAGCTCAACAAAACAACAATCACCAAAAAGCAACTATCAAAAACTTCTTTCGAAGACAATTTACAAACATTGGTGAACCCCTTGGGTCCGCATTAAAAATACTTATTGCAAACAAATTGATTACTTTACCAGAAGAAAGAAACTTTGAACCCAAGGTAAAACCTGCTTGGTGGAATGACAACCATTACTATGATTTCCATCGAAACAAAGCACACCAAACAGATGCTTGTCAACAATTAAAACATGTCATCCAAGATTTGATTGATAATGGAATAATAACTGTGGATGGACATACAATAAATGAATCTCACACAGCTTTCAAAACTCTACTACTTAATTATGAGAAGGGTGAATCATCAATAGGGCAGAATGGTAAAGGTAAAGCAAAGGTAAACTATGCTCATGCATATGACAATGTGGTAAATGTAACCGTGGTTAAAGAGCAACAACATCACGAACCCGCTCATGTTATCACACGAAGCAAAGCCAAATTAGTTTTGCCGGGTCCTACAAAAAACACGTCATCCACTACCAAACAATACAACCTAGTGGATCAATTACAGAAAACACCCGCACAAATATCCATCTTAGAACTTTTAAAAGTATCACCTGCACACAAAGACATTCTTGAACGAGCATTAGTAGATACCATAGTGTCCAAAGATCTTGATATAGATCAATTCCAAACCATGGTGGGACACCTCACAACTCCTCACTACTTATCATTTACCGAAGAAGATGACATGTCCTTGCAACATCCACACAATGCTCCTTTGCATATTGAAGTCCTCGTTCACAAAACGCGAGTTAAACGTGTTCTAATAGATGGTGGAGATGGCCTAAATATTTGTTCATTGAGTCTTGTTCTTGCCTTAGGATATTCAGAAGATGCAGTTGATCCCTGCAAAAAGATCACCATAAAAGCCTATGACGAAGAAGAACGTTCCTCCAAGGGAATTGTGATACTACCCATCAGAGTGGGACCTTTACAGAAAAACACAGCATGCCAAGTTCTGGACTTGGACTTATCATATAATATACTCCTAGGGAGACCATGGATACATGACTTGCAAGCTATCCCATCAACCTATCATCAGTGTGTCAAATTTCCCTATGATGGACAAGAAATCACAATATCTGCAGATTCAAATCCATTCCAGTATTGCAGCAATCTAAAAATGGCTCAAGAAGTCAATGTTCCTCATAACAGGGAGGTGTCATCTTCAAACACACAATCCAAAGAACAATCCTTTGCCTCTATTTTATCAAGTATGGAAAAACAAATGCAGTTAAGAGATCGAGGAAATGGAGAATACTCAATATCACAATTACCACTCTCTCCTAAATCCTTTGGAAAACCATCAAACTCTAAACAACAACCAATTGAGAAACATCTTCCGATATTTGATGGAGCATTCATTAGTGCTGGAACCTTGTCAGAGGAGACAGAAGACAAAGATGTGCTACAGTGGCTATAAAAAGATGAAGAAATTCAACAAAAGGTCAACAATGTCAGAATACCTACAGAAAAATATGGAAAAGGATTCAACATTCTTTAAAAGATGGGATACACGGGAACAGGTCCTATAGGAAAAAGAAAAGAAGGTATCTCAGAACCTATTCAACCTCATAATCAGCAAGCTACAGACAAATTAGGCTTAGGGTATGGACAAGTTACTCTACCAGAAGACACATTTTCTAACCAACAAAAAGAAGAATATGAAAACAGACAAGAACAACTTGCAATTGAAAGGGAAGAAGCATCTGCAAAACAACGAGCACAACCAAACATGAAATGGCAAAAGAAACAATCCTTAAATAAACAATAGAAACAAACCAATAATACCTCCCAAGTAGCATTAACTCTCAATCAAAACAAGCATGAACCTAGTAATAATCAAGGAGAACTGATAGTAAAGTTGATAGAACTCAATCTCAATCTAGAAGAAGTTGAATATGAAAGAAGGAAAGATATAGCAAGACAAACAAAAGAAACACATCAAAAGTTATATCAAAAAATTTGTAGATTGCAAGTTGTAAGTGAGACAGATTCTGACGAATGGGAATGGGATTCCTATCATTCTGAAGAATCAGCTAAAGAAAATTGCTTTAAAGAAGATGTAGGAGTCAATGTAGTTCACATGTATGCAGGACAAACGTTAGGAACTAGTTCACTTGAATTAGAATCACATTCGGCTGACTTGGACTTAATTGAGGATGATCAAGAACTTCTTGGGCGAGGTCATTTTGATGAGGGTACCGTTCTAGACATTGACATACATATCAAAAACTTTGATAACTCAATCATGACCCTAAATACTCTCGAAACATCTCAACCTAGTGATCCTTTACCTCTACTCCACCCTGAACTTATTGAATGGGAAAATGAAGGACATACTACCATTAATACCTTTCCAAATGACTATGCCATATCTGTATATCTTAATGCAATTGAACCCACAACAACTTCCACCAAGAATTTCAGCAACGCATCTTCCAGTCAAGTGGGTGCCAAATCTCCTAGTCGCAAAAGTGAAAATAAAGAAAACAATATCAGGTCTAATGTTGAAAACCATTTCTTGGCAACATTAGATAAGGAAAAAGTAAAAAGAAAGGACGCATCTAACGGTGGAAGCCTCCTCGAGGCGCCGAAAGATGGGAGATTTGACACTTTACCTAAGTACTATCAAGAAAGGTCATCAATTTTGATTAAACCAACAGAAGCAGTTAATATTGGGACATCAAAGCAACCAAAGATCCTACATCCAACAACTTCTCTATCAGAAAAAGAAAGGAAAGAATATATGGAATTCTTTACACAACGGCAAATCAATTTTGCCTGGTCATATGCAGGCATGCCAGGATTGGATCCAGAGCTTATTATGCATCACTTGAATGTCAATCCAAGAGCCAAACTAGTCAAACAGAAATTAAGAAAGATGCATCCACATATTGCTCTCTTGGTCAAAGAAGAACTAAAAAAATTATTGGATGTAGGATTCATCAGACCTATAGCATATCCTCAATGAGTATCAAAAATTGTTCCTATTTCAAAGCCAGACAAAAGTATTAGAGTATGCACAGACTTCAGAGATCTTAATAATTCATGTCCAAAGGATGACTTTCCTTTGCCTAACATTGACATCATTGTAGATTTAACAGCTGGACACTCCATGTTTTCTCTAATGGATGGTTTCTCCGGATACAATCAGATTAAAATAGCACCCGAAGATCAAGAAAAGATAGCTTTCACATGTCCGTGGGGTACTTTCTGCTGGAACGTCATGCCTTTTGGATTAAAGAATGCAGGTGCCACATATCAGAGAGCTATGACAATGATATTCCATGACATGATGCATACATTCATGGAAGACTATGTGGATGACATCTTGGCAAAATCATACAACAGAGAAGAACATATTGAAATACTGGAAAAGATCTTTGATCGGTTAAAACAATATAAGCTACGGCTAAATCCTAAGAAATGTGCCTTTGGTGTCACTTCAGGAAAGCTATTGGGATACATTGTTTCAGCTAGAGGTATCGAAATAGATCTAGCTAAGGTCAAAGAAATCATGGAAATGGCATCTCCCAAGAATATAAGTCAACTCAGATCCCTACAAGGAAGACTATAGTCAATCAGAAGATTTGTGGCTCAATTAGCAGATAATGTCAACCATTTACCCATCTATTGTATAAAAATGTCCATTTCAAGTGGGACCATCAATGTGAGGATGCATTCAACAAGATCAAGGCATATCTCATGCAACCACCCTTTCTAATGTCACCAATTCTAGACAAGCCGTTATTGCTCTATGTATCGACCACTGAAGTATCATTAGGAGTTTTTCTTGCACAACAGGATAATGAAGGAAAAGAGTGAGCCATCTACTACATCAGCAGAACACTAGTGGGATACGAGCTCAACTATTCCCCAACAGAAAAAGAATGCTTGGTGGTAGTTTTTGCTTCTCAAAAATTAAGACACTATCTACTGTCTCACTCCATCAAGTTGATAGCTAAAATCGATCCATTGAAATATTTGCTCAGCAAGACAACATTGACAGGAAGACTAGCAAAATGGATCATGATCCTAAGTGAGTTTGATATTGAGTATGTAGATAGAAAATCTATCAAGGGACAAGTCATCACAGATCAACTAGCAGAGGCACCACTTCAAGATGATCATCCTCTACATATTGAGTTTCCTGACGTTGATATCCTAACAGTCACAACAAAAGCATGGCAACTATATTTTGATGGTTCATATATGCAACATGGATCAGGAGCAGGAATTCTATTTATCACACCACAAGGTCATATCATCCTGAAAGCATACAAATTAAGCTTTCCATGCACCAACAACACTGCAGAGTATGAAACTTTGGTTATAGGTATCAAAATGGCTGTAGAATGGAACATTACACAACTTCAGGTCTTTGGAGACTCTCATCTTGTCATCAATCAAATCAATGATGACTATCAAACAAAAGATGGCAAACTCATGCCTTACAAAAAGATGGTAGATGACTTCAAGAAATATTTTGTTGAAATCACTTTTGAGAAAATTCCAAGAAATGATAACAAAGCAGCAGATGCCATGGCAACACTTGCTTCTTTATTACAAACACAAGAAAATCAAGAGCGTTATGAATTCCTGGTTGAAGAGTTGTTTTACCCGTCTCATAATTGTCCTGATTCCCAAACCATTTGTCAACTTATAGGACATGATTCCTCCTGCTATGGCCAAACTTACACATACCTAAAAGATAACATCTTACCTCCTGACTTATCAAAAAATCAAAAGAGAAACTTTATTCGCCAATCCTCCCATTATACTCTTGTTGCAGATACCCTATTTAAACGAGGTCTAGACGGTACTCTTTTAAGATGTCTCGAACAAGAAGAATCTAAGAAGGCCTTAAAGGAAGTCCATAATGGCATTTGTGGCACTCATTCAAGTGGTCTTACCCTTTCGAAAAAACTCATACACTTGGGCTATTATTGGCTGACTATGGAACGAGATTCTTTTTAGATAGCTAGAGCGTGCAAACAATGTCAGATCCATGGGAACTTGATCCATGCACCAGCACAAGAACTTCATGCTTTGGCAACATCTTGGCCTTTCTAGCAATGGGGTCTTGATCTAGTGGGAAAAATAAATCCTTCTTCATCTAATGGTCACAAATTCATCCTTGTAGCTACAGAATATTTTACAAAATGAATCAAGGCAGTACCTCTCACAAATATCACAAGAAAACAAATTGCTGCATTCATCTTGAATTACATCATTTGTCGCTATGGAATACAAATGACCATTATCACTAATAATGGGTGACCATTCAAGAATCAGGATGTACAAGAGCTATGTGAGAAGTTTAAGATCCAGCACAGATTCTCTACACCCTATTATCCTCAAGGGAATGGACAGGCAGAAGCATCTAACAAAACTATTCTGAAAATTCTCAAAAAGACAGTGAATGATGCTGGGAAAGATTGGCATATTCAACTAAACCCTGCTCTCTGGGCCTACCACACCAGTATCCACACACCAACAGGTGCCACACCTTCCTCTCTTGTATACAGATCAGAAGCCATATTACCAATCGAAGTAGAGATTCCCTCTCTACGTGTATCACTAAAAAGACTTATCCCAGATGAGGAACAAAGAGTGTCTAGACTACAAGAGTTAGAACTGATCCAGGAATGAAGACAAAATGCATTAGCAAAGAATGTGCTGAAGTTATAATCACAAGGTCAAACCATGAATCTTTCAAGTTGGAGAACTAGTATTAAAGGAAAATCCACGAAATCAGTCAGATCGAGAAAAGAAGGGAAAATTTGAACCAAATTGGTTAGGTCCATTTGTGGTCACAACAGTATTTGGGTCAGGGGCATATCAGCTATCAACACAAGATGGAGATCAGCTCGAGAAACCCATCAATAGCATACATTTGAAAAAGTTTTATGTCTGAAAAATCCAAAAACAGTAAAAAAGCAGAAAAATCCAAAAACATTGAAAAAAGAAGAAAAATCCAAAAATAGTGAAAAAGCAAAAAAAACAACAACAAAAAAAAAAAAATCAAATATGAGAAAAAGTGCAATAAAAATAGATGGTGAAAACCTAGAAAATAGGCGCTATCTGTTGGCTAACTCTACCATCTATTGGTTCATGCTTTCTTCTGCTTGCATTCTTTTCCATCAACGTTGTTCATATTCATCATAAAGCCTTTTGTACATACGTAGGCATCCCAGGTGATTTCTCATCATGGTTTGGATCATTGACTATATGATAATAAAGGTTTGTTTCTAGGCTGGGGGCAAAATCCTGAACCTAGCTGGGGGCAAAAAGTTTTGATCATTTTGAGCTTAATCAAAGTAGGTAGAACAACAGTTAGACAACGCTTGTCAAGCGAAAAACTGAAATACATCCAACATTGAATATAAGATCACATTATCAACCATTAACTATCACATATCAATCTAAACATGACAAAACACATATCAATGGATGATATATCTTGACTCATGATCTTAACACTTTGACAATAATGGTTCAACTATTTTATTTGGATTTTCGTCATCATGATTTCTGAGTAACTCCGGGATGTCTTTGACTAGAGGAACGAGGAAGGAACATGATATTTTTCTTGTCTACTATCTGTAAATTAATCATTAATATGTGCAAAGTTGTCTAAGGAAATGATCATCAGAATATCATGGAAAATATTTCAAACTTGCATATAGAAATGGTTAATACTGCCTGTTTTATGCAAGCAACACTCTGGTCATCTTGGTTCAATTATACCTCGATGCTTGTGCTAACTTGCAATATCAAAACCTAGGAAAGTAGTGCTCAGGTCATCATGGTTCAATTATACCATTGATGTTTGCACTCACTTCCCACATTTTAAAGGCTCAATGATGAAACAAAGCAATGACTCCATGACCGGTCTGATCACTGCATTGCATTACATTTTAAGATAGATTTGCATTTCATTATGCATGGGATCACAATGCTCATCTTTTCCAAGGCCAATGCTAACATGGTGTTATCTCTCTTATTACGTGAATGAGTACATTGGACAATAACAAAAATAATCAATTCATTCATCTTGCATGATAAGTTAGTTCATCTCATGTAACCATTGCATACCAGTTCATCTCATGTAACCATTGCATACCAAGGCATCATTCATATAAAGCATAAGCTCATTCATTCATTTAGTAGGATCATTGCATGACATTCATCAAATCTCAAATCATATAAAATATCACCATTGCATTGCATTGCATCCATCTCATATTAACATGCATGAGAAAATCATAAAAAATATCATAAACATAGAAAGCATTGCAATCACACAAACATCACATAGAAATTATAAGCATCACCATACATATTTGCATCTGCATACATCATGTAAATACTGCATCATCATATATTCATCATCTAGAATTCATAAATATATAGAAATTAAAGCATACATCATGAAAGTAACTGCACATCATAATCATATACCAAATAGAATGCATCCATCATCTCATAGGTCGTGTAGAGCGAATAGGATAGACTGCATATCATATCATCAAAAGAAGACCAATGTCCAAGGTACAATGATATCACAAAATATATGAGATACATCACAAATATACATCGTAGGAATCATCAATATATCATCACAAAAAGGTGTGTACATAAATAGATCAATGTCCCATATCAGTGTGACCACTCGGATGTGGAGCAGAACTCTATCCTGATGCGGCAGGTAGAGTAGCGCCAGCTAGTACCCCTGTACCTAAGTCCCCACCTTGGGGAGCTCTCTGAAGTGTCCCTGTCACTCCCCGACTCTTAGTCTGGCTCTGTCCCGATCTCCTGCTTAGCTGTGAAAATCTTGGAGCCCTCTGCTCAGGAGGAACAACAATAAAGTATAATCTCCTATAATACTCAGCCTCTCGGATCCCCTGGCGCATCATCTTCAGGGCACTCTTCCATAAAGTAGACCCTCCTGACAACTGTACCTGTGTCTCGGCCTGCTGACACCTATCCATAGCTGCGTCTCTCTCAACTAGGAGAGAAGCCATCTGAGTCTCTAGCTGGGCCATCTGAGAGTCCCTCTCTGCTAGTCAACTCTCTAGTTGTTGAACCTGAGCCTGTAGGTCCGTAATCTGAGCTTGCTGCTGATGCGACAGCATCCTAATGAGGATCCGTCAAGGTGCCTCTACCTGTGGCTGCTCGGCCCGTGATACTGTCATAAGTACTTGCTCAACCGGGGGAACCTCCTGCTCTGGAACCTGATGCTCCTAATCCCCTAGACCTGATCTCCTACGTCCAACCACTCGAGCCATCCAATCTGTATATACATCTCTAGAAGATCTGGAATTGCTAGCTCCTGGTGTGCCTATCGCTGCCACTACCACTGCTCGACCATCTCCCTCATCATCATCTCCCCCATCCCCCCCATCATCATCTCCTCCATCATCATCCCTAGCTCCCTAATCTCCTGCATCTCCTCCATATCCATCTCCATCTCTGCTATCATCTCTGTATCTACCATCCCTCTGTCGTCTAGGAGCTCTACGTTATGGCCTCTCATCATCCTCATCTAATAATGGCTCTGGCTCATCCAGATGTGTCAGCCTCAGAAACTTGTGTAAAATACAATGCACGGCGTACTCATGTGTCATCCTGCTATCCATCACACCAGGAAGATAATCCTAATCCATAGGCCCCAATGATTGATACTCTACACAGGCATGGTCATATGAAATAGAAGGCCCCCAAGTAGCCACATCCAATCTCCGACAAGCATAATGAGTTGTACCTTGTGGTATCCCCTGTATCCTGCCATACTATCTCAACACCCTCATACAAGGGAATCGCTCGATGACATAAGGTGTCGGGCTAATCAGATATCGCGTAATGAATACATATGGCATCTCCGCTGCATCCTCGGGCCAAATCTTGCAGTCCTTGTATGGCCTCCATATCACAATATCTAGGTCATCCAAATTTCGTCTCCAATACTCTAATTTGCCTAGCTTTCGTTGGACAATGACACTAGGATACCGTTAGCATAAGGTCTTCTTATAAGTCTCTCTCTATCCACCAATGGTCATGTGATAGGTAAATGCTCCCAGGCCCATATCTGAAGCACAGTCACTCCTACTGATAACGCAGCTGATCCCTGGAACACAACTCGGTGCAAGTCATGATACAAGTGCACTAACATACATGATCCCCATGAAAATCTGGTCCCCTTTGTCACCATCTACTCAAGTAGACGACCCCATCCAACAGATAATCCCTTTGACTTATGATTAGGCCAAAGGAAGCCTCCAATGAATCCAACAAGCACAGTCAGTAACGTGGCATACCCTAGCTCTAACATCTCCTGCCATGTAATATCATACCCATCGATCTCGTCATCCTCAAACATGCAACAAAGTGCCTCTGGCCCACCCCGCTCACTGAGATCATAATATACTAAATCACCCATTACAGGGATCCACAAAATTTGGTAGACATCCTCGGTTGTCACCGTCATCTCTCCAGTCAGCAAGTGAAACGTGTTATGTTCACTATGCCAATGCTTTGCTAAAGCTGTCAGTAATCTCTGGTTTATCAGAGGCCAGGGCATGTCAAGAAGGGAAGATAGACCACATCTGCTAATGTGATCTCACTCCGCCTGACTAAGGCAGGGTATCAGCATCCATGTCTTCGAGAAATGCTCCCGAGACTGAAGAACGCTAAAGTGCTACTACAATCAAATCACTTCATCATATCAGTTTCTTGATTTATCTATCTATCAAATCAATCTATCTATCGGTCTATTTTGCTCAATTGAGATTTTTATCAAATCTCATTAGGCCCCTATCAATGACGTTCATCTATCATGAGGTCATTATCAATCTTATCTCATCTCGCGCATGCATCGAGATAAATCAGAGCTGATCAGCAAATTTAACAATCAGGAGCATCTAATTTTATCAATTAGATAGCTAATCAAATCTTACCCTATCAAAAATCAAAAAATCAAATCAAATCTTACCCTTTCAAAAATCAAATCCAATTGAAAGCAAATTTGAAGAATCGAAAAAATCGAATCAACTCATCGAAATCAAAAATCGCGAAAAATCATCAACCAATCGTCAAATTGAAATAAAAAATCACCAAAAATCATCAACCAATCGTCAAATTGAAATAAAAAATCACAAAAAATCATCAAACCAATCGTCAAATTGAAATCGAAAATCACAAAAAATCATCAACCAATCGTCAAATCGAAAAAATCAAAATCATCAAAATTGAAAAATCGTCAAAAATAAGAAAATC
Organism: Cryptomeria japonica; assembly: GCF_030272615.1. Taxonomy (NCBI): domain Eukaryota; kingdom Viridiplantae; phylum Streptophyta; class Pinopsida; order Cupressales; family Cupressaceae; genus Cryptomeria; species Cryptomeria japonica. Next base: position 219,726,872 of record NC_081412.1, read on the forward strand.
GTCAAAAAACCAAAAATATCAAAAAATCATAAAAAATTTCCAAAAATCAAGTCAAAAATAAAAAAATCAAAAAAATTGAAAGAAAAAAAAAAATCTAAACCCCGGCGATGGCGCCGGCGGCGCCTGCCGCATAATTTTTTGAGATGCAAAGTGAAAATTTTGTAAAAAACTGAAAAAACCCATTTCACTTTTCCAAAAACCCATCTCAAAAATGCAATTTTTTTCCCAACCCATCTGACAAAAATGCTAAAAAATGATTTTTTTTATGCTAACAGCTAAATTTTTTAAAAAATCAACAAAGCTGGATTTTCTCAAAGTACGTATCGGTGGACCATATGTCGGAGGACGCTCATATCGCCGAACTTGCTCGAACCTATGCTGGTGATACGGGATCGCCATTTCCTTCCTCTAGAGCAATTTTTCTCCAACAACTACAGTGCACAAATGAGGAGTGGAAAAGTGAATTCACCTTTTTAAACTAATAATGGGGCATTTAAGTGGGATTTTTATTCCACTTATTGTTAATCATCTAATCAACTAATCAACCTGGCAGGACAATATTTTTAAATTTCTTATCGGGATATGAATCGGATTGACTCTAAAAATAAGAAAATCATTAAAATTTACAAATCGCAAAAATTTCAAAAATTTCAAAAAAAATAAAAAAATCGCAAAAAATTCAAAAAAATTCAAAAATTATCTGATTCATCTCTCAAGGGGGCATCCTCGCATCAATTTTTATCAATCAGAGTCTGGGGCATCATATCGAGATTTATCATCTCCAAAATCAAATCGACATCATATCGAGATTTATCATCTCCGAATCAAATCAGTATCACATCGAAACCAAATCTGCATCCAATCAAGATCGAATCTGCATCCTATCGGAATCAATATCAACAATATCATCAATCAAGTTTTCTTTGAACCAACGCGTCATCACACATCGCTTCAAAGAGGGGCAAAATGTATACACCTAAAAATGGTCTGAAGATAGTTAATTAAATACGCAGTTATTTGATTAATTCCCCTTCCCAATTAATTGAATTCACAAGCAATTTAATTAATTTCTCTATTCATCTACTAGTAAATAAATCTAAATGATTTATTTATATAGTTCATCTCACATCCCCCTTTGATTAATTAATTCTAAATTAATTAATGTCTCCCCATACTAATCAATTTTTCTATTATTTGAATTTCTAAATTCGAATGAGCACATGGCTCGTAACTTTAACCACCCAACCTAACCATCCCCTAACTTAACCCATTCAATCTAATCTTGGGTTTAACTAAACCTATCCTATCTTGCACATTCTAACCTCCTTATCCTAACCTCTCATGGTGTGGATATTCTCTCCTTGAGACACATGGAACTTTTGCCACATGTCTCCTCCCTTGGACACTTGCCCTCTCACAAGCAAGGCTCCTTGACACTTGTCACCACAACGATGACAAGTATCCCTTCCTCCAACCTCTTCTCCAACTTCCTCAATCTTGGCCCTTGATATCTTTAGATCAAATCTGGACTGTCGATTCTTGCCACCTCATCTTTGGCCTTGGAATTCCTATAAATACCCCTCATTTTGGAGCAATATGGATCCCATCTCATATCAATTTATGCATTGTTATTATAGGCATATCGATCCCATCTCATATCAATTTAGGAATCATTACTATAGGCAATTTGTATTTCAATTATCTAGTAATTAGCTTTGGATTTATCATAGCATGTTAATCTAATTTCTTAAATCATGCATTTCATATCATCTCCATAGTCAATCATGATCAATTAGCTACTCAACTCTTGAGTTTTCACTTTGGAGGTCATTTCTCCGCTGAGAGCTCATCAATCCAACACATTCAAGGTCCTCAAGAATAGAGGAAAATGGGACATTTCAAGGAAGGCTTATGGTTTGCATCTTTGATTTAGTTTTGAAATTAAGCTTTTCAATTATATTATATTGTCTCATTATATGTGTATGCCTCTTCTACTAACAATATTTTTAGCATCACAGTTAGTAACACTCAAAGTTTATATTTTTAAGAGAGGACTGCAAAGAGACACATCACTCTTGGGAATGACCTCGCGTGGTAAATCTTTTGAGCTGCTATAGAAATCAGGTGAGAGCAAAAGTTGTAACCCTTGGTATAGTTGTTCCTACAGTGTAACTTGCCGAAAGAACAAATGGGCTCCACCACAAGTTACAAGGCTCTTAAGTGAGTCACTGCAGAATGAACTTATGTCCAAAAACATAAAAAATTACTAAACATCTTTAAGTAGTAGCCCACCCATTCTATTGATTGAAGATATTTGTGATAAATTCAGTGCAAGAGCATAGAAGGTTTTGCTCCCAAGACACTCACCATACATATTTCCTTGAGTAGAAACATATCTTTTTGAAAGGTTACTTGTAGCCCGATAAAAGTGGTGACTCCCCCATCATAGGGATCATCTATTTGTTATGCTCGTGCAAGGCTTAGTATATCACATACTTACCTACCACAATGGGATTCATAAGGTATGTAGTACCAAAGTCGAAGAAATATCAAGATGTGGGCTGAACTTATCGCAACTAGCCATTTGACCTTAGGGATAAAGAGTGTTTGAAGGGTTTTCATTTTGAGTCAAGACCAGTGCAAATTGAGCCAACTTCAAGATTTGGAAAACACCTAAAATACATTTAAAGGAAAGGGTCATAAAAAGTCCAAGGATTGGGTTGATCTAGACCCATACTTATTTGTGCTTTTTTGAGGCAACATTTTTGTGTTTATGTGCTTGCTTTGTTTTCTTGTCAAAGAAAAATAAAAAATCAATTCCAAAACAAGTATTCATCCAACACAAACATTTTTCAGAAACCAACAAAGGATCAAAATCAAACAGCAAAAGTATCAAACTATATGATCATTCTTCACATCTTGAGAAAGAAGAATCTTCATCAACACATCAACTTGAAGAAAAGACCATTCAGCTCAAATGCTCTTATCAAAAGGAGGAAATTCTTCTATCTTAATAGATAAACCTTTGTCTCTAATAGAGATTTTCTACGTCACATGCATCTCTACCTTCAAGGGAAATCAAACGATTCTGATCAAGAGTCATTAAACCGTCGAGCTTTTATGCAATATCACGCTTTGAGTTATCACAAGAACAAAAGAGGCAAGATCAACCCTGACTTCTTTCCAGACATTTGCATCACATATAACATAGCTCAGGAAGAACCACCAACTCCCGAAAGAGAAGAAGAAGAATTTGTCCCCTATGTGACACGGAGTTTTTATTGAAGCTAGCATCTCATCCATTCCCACATTCACATCATCAATCTGTTTCAACTCTCAAAACATTAAGAGGTTCTTGTCCTAAGTTCTATTTCAATATTGCTTGAATCAAACATAAATACATCACTTTTTAGAGTGTCTCGACATTTAAGATAAACTCATCCTAAAGAGGCATTTCTACGTAGGTTAAAACTAGTCTTTGAGTAAATCCTCTCATTACTAGGTAGTTGAATCTATAACACATCTCGGATCCCTCTAAACCTTATCACATCAAAATTTGTTAATCAAACACAACAAGCAAATCAAGAAATAACTTTTGGTAGCATCTACCTTTAGTGCTAGAGATCCATATGCAAAACACCCCACCAAACATAAATCTCTCATTTCATCAACAATTCATCATCATTTTCACCCAACTTCAACAAAAACTTGTAAACAAAATGGCTCAAACTAGATCTAGAACAAGACAAATAGAAATTGAAGAAGAAGAGGAAGACAATATCAATGAATTCCAAGAAGCCCTGGGAGGAAACACAAATGATGAAAATCCAAGTACTCCTACTCCTGTGGCAATAGAAAGGGCACAACACAACCCTCTCTTTAATCGACTATTTGATGAAATACTCAGGAGCAATGTTGATGCTCACTTTTTAAGACTTGCTCAAGAAGGAGCCAAACTACCCTCTGACTTTGATGTTGCACAACTAAGGCAAGCATTAGAATGACAAAGTTGCAATGAGGAAGAAAGAGGCCGAGATCACATCAGATAAAACCTTCATCAAGGTAATCAACCACCTCCTCCTCCTCCAAATGAAAAAGAAATGTTGCGGCAACAAGTTGAAAATCTCACCCAACAACTTCATAGTGGTGTGAAAACTAATCAATTTTCACTCAATGACATTTGTCCCTATCCCTTTGATAGGAATCTTCATATGCCACCTTTTCCACGAGGGTTTGAAACACCCAAGTTCGAAAAGTATAGAGGAAAAGGAGACCCTCGTGATCATGTTAGAGAATTCCATTCAACTTGCCTCAAAGTGGCATACGAGGACACATACCTAATGCGACTTTTTCCCCAAATCTTGGGAGGAATAACCACATCATGGTTTTCCCAATTACCAGGTGGCAATAGGACCTTCAAAGAGCTAGTCCAGAAGTTCCTGGCACATTACTCACACAACATTGAGCGTGATATCACAATGGCTGATCTATGTAACACTAAACAAAAACCAAGTGAACTATTTTCAATCTTTCTGCAATGATGGTGTCAAATGTCTAGTAGATGTTCTCTTCAGTTACCTAAACAAGAACTAGTAGAAATATTTATTTCCAACTTAAACGAAGAAATAGAATTTCACCTAGATGTAAAAGACACAGATTCTTTCGATGACATGATCACAAAAGGTTTAAAATGTGAGCGGGCTCTCATCAAGAAAGGACTTATCAAAATCTACAATGAGCCAAAGGATGACCCTCATCCCCGCTTCAATAGTGACAAGCCTAACTTCTAGAACAAAAACAAAAATATCATCAATGATGGTGTTGTGGATGCAAGAACTATCAAAAGTGCACAACCTGTGGTTCGATTTATAGTACAGAATCCCCCACCCAAGAATAACACGGTTTCTCCTCCAAATCAAGGCTGCAACACATCTCAAGAGGAACCCAAACAACGTCAACAAAATTTTAAACCAAAGCGAACATACACTCCCTTAGGAGAACCCATCGAAACCGTGTTACGTCAGTTGGTTTCATAAAATCTGGTAACCTTACCCAAAACATCAAATTATGAACCTCAAGTCAAACCTTCATGGTGGAGGGATACTGAACATTGTGATTTCCATCAAGGGAAAGGGCATAAGACAAGCAATTGTCACAGATTGAAAGATCTTATTCAAGATCTTATTGACCGAGGTGAAATCGAAATCGAAGGACATGACCCAAAAACAACAAACAATGATCATCTCATGTTCAAAAATCCACTTCCATCACAAGATCAAAGGGGTCCTTCCACTTTAGGGAGAAACACAGACACCATTGATTATACGCAAGTAGCATGTAATTACACTGTGAATCACCTATACGATGCCAGTGAACAAATTGCAACTATTACCATCAAAAATTCCAGCTCCACTTGCAATGTTGTTACATGTCGCAACAAAATTACCATAAAAGCAACTCCACAAGGTACCACATCCATCCCAAAGCAGTATAACCTTGTGGACCAATTAGATAAAATGCCCACACTAATATCTATCTTAGAGCTATTGCACCTATCTCCATCTCATAAAACAATCTTGGATCAAGCTCTCCAAGAGGCATTAGTCCCTGCAAACCTATATACATATCATTTCTAAGCCATGGTTGGAAATCTAAGGTCATCACCTTGTCTCACTTTCTCTTAAAGTGACAACTTATCCTTCCAGCAACCTCATAATGCCTCACTCCATATTGAAGGGTTTATCAACCAACATAGGATCAAGTGAGTCTTGATTGATAATGGAGCAAGCCTGAATATTTGTACACTACAATTAGTCATAGCTTTGGGATATGCAATTGAATCAGTGGATCCCTGCAAGAAGATCATAATCAAAGCCTATGATGATGCAGAGCGTTCATCCAAAGGAGCTATGGTGCTACCAATTCGAGTAGGTCATGTGGTGAAACACATCATCTATCAAGTTCTGGACCTTCCTCTACCATACAATTTATTATTAGGAAGACCTTGGATACACGCTATGCAAGCCGTTCCATCCACCTACCATCAGTGTATCAAGTTCCCACATAATGGTGTAGAAATCACAATCCTGGGTGATGCAAACCCCTTTGCATATTGTCATAATATAATTCATCAACTAGAGATTACCATTCCCAACAATAGAGAAGTCATCTCATCCAAATCATATGAAAATCCAGCCTCTCTTTCTAGTTCAAACACCACTATACCCAAGCAAGAGAAGCTCAAGATGAAAATAGCAGAGGAAGGTCTTGGGGAGTACAATTTGAGCCAACTCTTTTATGTTGGATAAATGCCTACTTCTCCTAGAACTCATGGTAAATCTCAATGGTTACTTCAAATGGCACTGATCAAGCTAGCATGCACTTTGATGTCGTTCATCCTTGGAAAGAGTCAAGAAAAAGAAACCAGAGATGAGGACTTAGCAGAATGGATCTATAAAGACCCAATCACCACGGACATTTCACAAGCTAAGCTTCCCACAGATCAGTATGGCAAAGGCCTTCTCATTATGCAAAGAATGGGTTATGATGGTCAGAGTGCTTTGGGACCTTACAAGAAAGGAAGACATGAACCGTTGCAACTGGAATTAAAGCCCAAAGATAACACAGGATTAGGCTTTCAAAAGGAGATCCTTCCTAAGCTTAGATTCAAAGGAAAACCTAGCAAACCACTATATCAGCCTATTACAAAGAGGTCACCTTTGGTTATATCAGCAACACCACAAACCACACCAACTGCCCCATTAAGGCTAAAAATCCCAGCAAAACCATCTACAGCACCCTTCATCCCACCAATCAAATCAGCAATCCCATCAGCAGCAACAATAACATCAATAGCACCATTAGTAGTAGCAACTGTATCAAAACCCATAGCAGTATCTATGACACCAACAGTTCCAACAGAAGCAACAGAGTCAACACTACCAATACTCACCATATCGGATTCATTGATCCCCATAATCCTTCCTACAACACCAATCATTTCATCTACAAAACCAATCACACCTGTAGTGTTTAACTCAAAGGACATCCCAGTATGGTATAGTAATCAGATACTAAAAAGTGACTTAGAGACTAACTCACATGAGTGGGAATTTGATTATGTCAAGCTTAATACTTTAGATGAGGAAGACACATCACTACCTCCACCCCGCAAAGACATCCTTGTTTACGGAGAAGCACAGATAAAGACCTCTTGGGTTCTTGAGCTGGAAACTTCTTCCACGGACCCTACATCACATCCTATGCCTAATTCTGATAGGGAGAGTACCATCAATGACCTTCACCACAACATCTTAACCCTCACTTACACATCTAACAAACTTAACCTAATCGATGAGGTAATGCCCATTATCCATCCTGAACTCATCGAATGGAACCAACCTAATCCCCCATGTCTTGACCATTCCCAAAATGATGAGGTGATCTTTGACTTTTTGGAACTATGGGATAACATACCAAGCAGGGATCACAAATTTGGATTCACCATTGAACTTAATAGCGCAGCATACTTTGGGGCGGATGCCAAACCTTTTAGCTACAAAAATATAACAATAAAACATGGATCTTCTAGTGAAAACCACACTGTGGCATTGTTTGATCCCACAAAAGTAAAAAGAAAGAGCGTATCCAATGGTGAAAACCTCTCTGAGGCACTTGAGGATGAAAGGTTTGACATCCTCCCCTCTCGTACATAGCAGGAACGATCAACAATTCTCATCGAAGAAACCAAAGAATACAATGTGGGGACTCCTGAAACTCCTCACCACATACATCTGGCATCTCTTTTAACTTCAAAGGAACAACCCAAGTTTTTTGAATTCTTCCAGAAGTGCCAGATTAACTTTGCATGGTCATATGTAGACATGCCTGGTCTTGATCCAGATTTAGTCATGCATCACCTCACTGTAGCAGAAGGAGCCAAGCCTATCAAGCAGAAGCTTCGCAAGATGCATCCTCAGATTGCAGTACTAGTCAAAGAAGAACTTAAGAAACTCCTGGATGTTGGTTTCATTTGACCAATTGATTATGCAGACTAGATCTCCAATATTGTGCCTGTCGGCAAACCAAATGGGGGCATCTGTATTTGTACTGACTTCAAAGATCTGAACAAGGCATGTCCTAAAGATGACTTCCCCCTACCAAATATCGACATCATAGTAGACCTAACAGCAAGACGTACCATGCTTTCACTCATGGATGGTTTTTCAGGATACAATCAGATAAAGATCGCACCAGAAGATCAACATAAGACAACCTTCACATGCCCATGGGGAACATACTGCTGGAATGTAATGCCTTTCGGTCTAAAGAATACAGGAGCGACATATCAATGAGCAATGACCACTATCTTCCATTATATGATGTATACCATAATGGAAGATTATGTTGATGACTTACTGGCAAAATCACTCACAAGAGAAGGTCATCTAGAAATATTAGAGAAGATCTTTGATAGACTGGAACAATATCATGTGCGACTCAACCCAAAGAAATGTGTCTTTGGAGTAACCTCAGGGAAACTTCTAGGATACATTGTCCCAATCAAAGGCATTGTGGTCGATCCAGCAAAGGTCAAAGCAATCATGGGCATGCCACCTCCAAAGAACATCAGTCAACTAAGGACATTACAAGGGCGGCTTCAATCTATCTGAAGATTCATTACACAATTGGTGGATAAGTGTCACCCATTTACACACCTGCTACACAAAAATATCCACTTTCAGTGGGATGCTAGATGCCAGCAAACATTCCAGATGCTTAAATATTATCTCATGAATACACCATTGTTGATCCCACCAGATTTGAGTAAGCCTCTACTACTCTATATATCAGCAACTAATACAACATTAGGAGTGCTATTGGCTCAACACAATGCAGAAGGCAAAGAATGTGCTATATACTACATCTCTCGCACACTGGTTGGCTATGAACTCAATTACACACCTATTGAGCAAGCTTGCCTGGCAGTAATCTTGGCAGCCACTAAACTAAGGCACTACCTATTAACACATAAAGTACAGCTCATTGCAAAGATCGATCCACTCAAGTACTTACTCAACAAAGCAACATTGATAGGCCGCTTGGCCAAATGGGTAATGATTCTAAGTGAATTTGACATCGAGTATGTGGACCGTAAGTCTATCAAAGGATAATTCATTGCAGATTAGTTGGCCAATGCACCACTCATAGGCAATCATCCTCTCATTTCCAATTTTCCAGATGAAGAGATATTCATGCTCATAGAAGCACAACCATGGAAACTATACTTTGTTGGTTCATACACTAGGCATGGCTCGGGGGCAGGCATTTTGTTTATCACACCTCAAGGTGATAGTATCCTGAAGTCTCACAGGCTCACATTTCCATGTACAAACAACATAGCCAAATATGAGGCCTTGATCACGGGACTCAGGCTAGCCATATAATGGAAGTTACAAGAACTACAAGTATATGGTGACTCACAACTAGTCATTCGACAAGCAACCGATGAATATCAGACCAAGGATGACAAACACATGCCATACAAGCAAATGGTGGACAGTCTAAAGGCATAATTTACTACTATCACCTTTGAGAAAATACCAAGAGATCAGAATCGATCTACCGACGCTACGGCTACTATTGCATCTCTCCTAGATCTTTTGAAAAATTCAACACGCTATGAGTTCTTGGTCGAATAGCTTTGGATTCCCGCTTATGATATCCCCGAATCCGAGATGATATGTCTCCTTGTCGGTTCCGAATCCCCATGTTACGGTGAGTTCTACATCTACCTCCGCGATCACACCCTTCCTCCTAACCAATCGAATAACCAACATAAAACCTTCATTCACCAAACCACTCGATATACCATCATTGTTGAAACCCTATACCAACGCATTCTTGATGGTACTCTCATTTGATGTCCGGAACAAGATGAGATAACAAAGGCCTTGGAAGAGGTACATGAAGGGATTTGTGGAACTCATGCAAGGGGCCCATCACTAGCTAAGAAGATCATAGGAGCTGGATACTATTGGTCGTCAATGGAAAAAGACTCCTACTACTTTGTTAGAAAGTGCAAAAAATGCCAAGTTCATGGATACCTGATACATGCACCAGCATAGGAATTATAACCAATCACAACACCATGGCCCTTTTGTCAATGGGGACTTGACCTTGTGGGTAAAATCCATTTATCTTCATCCAACGGCCACAAATTCATTATTACCGCCACCGAATACTTCACAAAGTGGATCGAAGTTGTTCCACTTACCCAAGTCACCGACAAGCAGATTGCCTCATTCATCCTTAATTACATCATCTATCGGTATGGTGTACCCATGTCCATCATCATAGATAACGGTCTTCCTTTCAAAAATCAGGATGTCCATGAACTCTATTAGAAATTTCACATCCAACGCCGCTTTTCCACTCCCTATTACCCACAAGGCAATGGTCAGGCTGAAGCATCAAACAAGAACATATTAAGAATCCTCAAGAAGACAGTCAATGATGTCGGTCATGATTGACACATTCAATTGAATCCAACACTATGGGCATATCTAACTAGCATTTGAACCCCTACAGGCGCAACTCCCTACTCACTAGTCTATGGCGCAGAAGTTATCTTACCTATCGAGGTTGAGATACCATTTCTATGGGTTTCCTTGCACAATCTCATCGATGATGAAGCATACAAAGTATCCCATCTCCAAGACTTAGAGCTACTTGATGAGAAACGACAAGCTGCATATAATCACCTCAAGGTCTATCAGTAGCGTATGAGCAGAAGCTATAATCATCGAGTTAGAGCTCACACATTCAAGGTAGGTGATCTTGTTCTTCAAGAGAATCCTCGTAACCAACCAAACCAAGAACATCAAGGGAAGTTTGAATCAAACTGGCTGGGTCCATATGTTATCACTGTTGTATTTGGGTCCGGGGCATATCAGTTGGGTACTTCAGAAGGAAAACTGCTAGTAGATCCAATCAACAACATGCACCTCAAACTTTTTTATACCTAAAAGATGTACAGAAAAACACCAAAAACATTCAGATAAATGTCCTGAAGAAAATACAAAAAATATCAAAATAGTAAAGAAAAATCATGCATCCAAATGGTGAACAACCACTCCAGTGGCACCTTGGGTAAGTGTGATGGTAAAAACCTAGGAAATAGGTGCCACTCGTAGAAGCTATGGCTCCATTGTCTTTCAAACTTGTTGCGATCACATTCATTACATACACACATCCATCCGCCCAAACCATGGCTTGTTATTGATCTGCAATCAAGAGCTAGTACTTCATGCGTCTTGCATCCCGCTTTTTCATAGTCATGTCTAAACTAGGGGCAATTCCCTTAACCTATTGATGGAAGTGGATTCTGCATTACTTGTGATTCATTGAGTTCTTCATTCGAAAGTTGTCTCAAAAAATCCAAAAACATTCAAAACAATCACAAAAACTCCAAAAACATTCAAAACAATCAAAAAATCCAAAAAACATCAGAAAACATCAAAAAATCAAACAAAAAGATGGCAACACCTTGTACATACTCATCCGAGCTGATACCAAACAAACCTTGTGAAATACTCAAAATGATGACCACTTATCAAATCGACCAAACAACCAACATCAACACACAAATTGTCTTAACAAGGATGCATCCTTCCTTACCAAAACAAAGGCAAGATGACATTTATATATATCAAGTTCCTATGCTACTCTGGGATATCTGCAAGTGATTAAGAGTAGCCGATATGGTTCCTGTGGCATTGTTTGTATGTCTTCTGCAAATTATTTCGATGAAGTTCTGGGGCATGTACTAATGGTGTCTACGTGGGAAGTTCACTAAGTTATGTGATCTTATGCAAAAATACAGTCATAGATCACTACGGCTTGCTGACTACAGCGTATACCTTGACCATATGAGCATGAACCATTATCGAGGATCCATATTCTTTATTCTTTATATATGTTGTTTTCTTACAGGTATAGTGCTCCATCTTTGGTTCCTACTGCCTCATCCACACTCGATAATGATTTATCTCTTACTACGGTATGAACTTGTCTCAGGATATGACTGGCAAAATATCAAGGAGGACGTTCCAAGTCATGCATGAAAGGAGATAATCCTTGTCTGTTCTGCAAGCAATACTCAGGTCAACTTGATCCATTATATCAAGTTGCTTGTATTAACTTGCTATATCAAAATCCATGAAAGGAATACTCAGGTCATCTTGAATCATTATGTCAAGTTGCTTGTATTTTTCTTACAACATTTTAAAGCTCAATGATGAAAAATAAAGCACTATGGATCGTCATTCCATCTCATCTGTATATATTGCATTCAGTTGCATTCCATCCATCCATACATTCATAATAGATGCATATCATTCATACATAGTAATGACAATGGATACTCTATTTTCCTCTTCTTCCATAGGAATGCGTCATAGGTCCTCCATTTCATCTATCTAACATCAAACCCCCCCTCACCCTCCCCATCTTGGTAATCAGCATCACATACCCTACATCATCTACCATCAACCCAATCAAGCCAATTACTCTGTCTACACAGGCACATCGACTCACACACACCTAGACTATCAACAGATACTCTGATCAAGTATCTTCAGGTCTCAACGGGTAATCAATTATGGCAAACCTAGACTATAACAGGTATTTATCATAATGACCTAGTCTCGACGGGGCTGCTATGATTCACCACAACCATCCATCACATTCACACACTATCAATTGATCAACCAATCAAATACAATCATAATGGACAATTACATCAATTGTCTAAATCTCAATGAGTATTTTGCTTCAAATACCTTGACTTCATCAGGCAATTACATCAATTGTCTAAGTCACCATCAGGTCACTTTAATTCACTTACTCAGACTTTATCCTATCCAAGCGAACAACTGACATCAACTGTCATGCTTTGACTCGACCGGGGCAATTAAACCGATTGCACCAGATTGTCCAGCCAATTTTGATCAATTGTATAGTATCAATCAAAAGCACAACACCACATTTGCACCGTATCTCCTGCATAACCTACGGGTACTCACTGGCTTACCATTTCTCCATATTCACTTTGTTTTCTTCCATTCTTTCACCATTATTCCTAATTTCTTATATTCTACGTCCCCTCAACTTCTTTCTCTTTTTCGAGAGATTGCCCGATTTTTCAAAAAATTTCGACCCATCTCTCGAGGGGGCATACCACCCACTAAAATAACATTTTTGGGGCATATTTCTTCACACCTATTTTTCTTTCTTTGAACAACGCGATAAAACCACACCGTCTCAAAGAGGGACAAATGTAGTCACATAAATTTGTCCACTTAATTAAATGAATATTTAGTATTTATTTGATTATTTAACCATCAATCAGTAATTAATTAAATTAATATTTAATTAATTCATCTTAACCCTCTTCTCCTAATAATTAAATAAATTATTCAATTTATTTGATTTAATTCACTTAACCAAATTCAAACCATTAATTAAATAAATAAATCGCATTTGTTTGATTAAATTTTCTCACATTTAAATAAATTAATATTTATTTAAATCCCCCAAATTCCCATCTCTCACATTTAAATAAATTAACATTTATTTAAATCACCTTTATCCTCCACCCACTTGCATTTTCCTACAAATGCAAGTTGCAAAACTATTTTAAATAAATAAATAATTTATTTAAAATCCTATTTATCCTCACCCACTTGAAACCTTTAATGGTTTCCCTTAAAGTCTTCAAACTTGATGGCTTCCTTCTAGAGTCTTTTCAAGCCTTTAATGGTTTCCCTTAAAGTCTTCAAACTTAATGGCTTCCTTCTATAGTCTTCTTAAGCCTTTAATGGTTTCCCTTAAAGTCTTCAAACTTAATGGCTTCCTTCTAGAGTCTTCTCAAGCCTTTAATGGTTTCCCTCAAAGGTCTTCAAGCATTTAGTGCTTTATCTTCCTTTTTCTCATGTAAATAAATTAAGATTTATTTAAATAAAATCCAAAATTCACATTCACATTTAAATAGATTAATATTTATTTAAATATCTATCCAAATGCAAATTACACCATTTAATTGAAATAAATGATTTTATTTTAATTTAAAATCCCAAAATTCCTCCCACTTGCATTCTCCTACAAAATCCACTTGCATGCCTAAATCCCTTCTAGATTCTTCTAACGCCTTCTAATTAGCCTAATCTTATCCTAATCATTGTCACATTCCTAAATAAAAGAAAGTTACTTCTCAAAAACCTCCAAAGTCTTCAATAACCATTAAAGGCTTTATGTCTTCAAATGGTTAACCTCTAAAGTCTTCCAAACCATTAAAGGCTCTTACATAACCATTTATGGTTAACTCACCTTTTACCTTTGGTTAGAGACTTTCCTCTAGCTTAACCATCCTTTTGATTCATGGGTCTCTTCAAAGCATTTATTTCTTTGACAAAGGTAACCATTTAACCCTTGCAAATTCATTTATCACTTGGATAAAAGGAATATCCATTAACCTAACCCTAACCCAACCCCCTAGGGTAACCATCATGTCCCCTCAAGCATTTAATGCTCCTTATCTCTCCTCTCAAGCCCCTTCATGGTGACACTTGTCAACATGGAATTGGGTTGAAAGTCTCACATGGATTGAATATCTTTCAATCCTAACCCTTGTTAAGATTGTTCAATCTTAACCCTTCATTTCCCTATTTCTTCTATAAATAGAACCCTTCTCCTCAAGCAATGGAGGAAGCATTAGAGTATTGTTGTTATACAGGTATTAGCAAAGAGCTTTTTCATAGCATCACTATCTACACTTGTATAGCATTTATTTATCATATTCAACCATCTTCAATCTCCATATGGCATCCATGGCTAGTGCTAAAAGCTGAGAGCTACACTCATGTGGAACGTGAAGAGGAGAGGAACAAGGGAGGAGAAACTATGAGCATCTTGATTAGCATTTGGAGGAGTATAGTTTATCTATTCTATATTTGTATGCTTTCTATTTCATGCTTAATATCTCTCTTGATATGCCTGTTTAGGATAATCTTTTGTTGCTAACACTAACGGTTGTTTCTTGTGCTCTTGTGTGTGTTGCCATCAAACAAATTTTCTAATCCTTTTTGCAGAGCATCAGGTTCTATAACTCTTCATGTTGGGGCTAGTACTAAGTGCTTAAGTGTTACCTTTTCTATTATTCCTTCATCGAATCAATTTTGTGTGAAGTTGGGTCTTCCTTGGCTCTTTACCATGGAAGTCATTCCTTCTATAATCCACAAATGTTTGAAGTTACCTCACAATGGGCTTATTATAACAATCAATCATATCCTTTTCCAACCAACAATGAAGCATGGAAATTTCATTCTTGATTAATTTTGGCCTAAACAACCTGAACCTTCACAGCCTTGAGATGATATTCTTTTTCTATCTTATCAAAAATGGGAAATTGATATGATATTTGTGTCATGTTGTAAATTGTCACTGGGCCAATTTACACCCCATGTTTATGCCCCTACTTTAGCAAGTCTCCCCCTTATCTCCTATCTAGGTCTGTTCTGTTATCACTGTTTTTAAAATGGATGTTTTCAGTCCATAAATGGCTAAGTTTTTGAAAACTTTGTGTCTAGTACACCCATGTTCTTTCAAATTGTTTCAAATCCTAAGGGGTTCAGGGTTTAGGTTTTAAGTCGCTTCAATATCTGAGAAAAACCCTTTTGGTTTCTAATTTGGCATTACTTTATTCACTTAAGTGATGGGTCCATTTATCATAAAAGTGTTCCCCCCCCTTGTCATTTACCTAGGTGGTCCCTTTTAAATATTTAATTTTGTGTTCGCTTTTAATATGCCTTTTTTAATGTCCGTCGGGACTTATAAGCATCATGCAACTTTCTATTGATCTAACGGCCCACGTTGATTCGCGACCAAAAAGTGCTTGAAAGTTATCTTCCATGAAGTAGCGAAAGGCAAAAGTGGACCCGACATATAGGTTTGGACTGAAGCTAAACACCGATCAAGTTTCATCTGATCGGACGGACGACATGGTTTCCTGAGTTCAAGCTGAACGTGTTTTAACCTTCGTGAAATGACGAAAGGTTTTGGTGGGTCCTTGAGACAAGCGATCTTCTTTGGTTAAAGAATGATCAAGTTGGAAAGAGATCAATGGCTTACGTTGATTCATGGCCGAGAGATGTACGAGTTCTACCTTCAGCGAAATAGCAAAAAGGTGGCAGGTCCAGCTAAAGGTGGCAGTGAATATGGTAGGTCCAGCTAGAAATGACAGAGCAATAATGAGGCGCTCAGTTGGTGGTCTGCAGTGGGCCCGAGCAAGATTGTTGTAGTAAGGAGTAAATAACGAGCAAGTTTTTGAGATCTAACGGCTCGCGTGAATTCGCAAAGATAAGATGCTAGCATGTTAACCTTCGCGAAGTGGCGAAAAGGCTGGTGGGCCTAAGGGACAAGTAGGGCATGAAGCTAAAAGCAGATCAGGTCTATTTTGATCTAACGGTTCTCGTAGTTTCATGGCTACAAGCCAAATGAAGAATAATGTTTGCGAAGTTGCGAAAGACAGGTGGAAATCACGCGGAGGTGTGACGTGGCATAACAGTTGTCGCTTTTTGTAGAGCTCGATAGTGATGTGGCAGGTGACACGTGGTTTTAAAAAGTGGTTGAGGGCCCGCCTAGGTGTAACTGGCAGTTATGTGGGAATAATAAAGATAACACATGGTGAATTAAAGGTGGAACCCAGAGTAGTTTCCAGGGCTAATGACTGACTGCCATGTGGCATTTTTCAACCAGAGAACAAGTGGGGTAAGTAATTCCCGGGTAAAGGGCCCACTTAAAAGGCATTCATCTCAAGATTGATCCAATGCTTCTCGCTGTTTCATGGCCCGAAGATGCCCACAGATTAACTTCAGCAAAATGGTGAAAACCATTAGCCATCAAGATGAGGCGCGATTAGTTAAAAGGATTGACGGTCCCGGTTAGAGTTAAAGACCGGGTGATTTGAGCTCGATCTAATGGCTCGTGTGGCTTCGTGAAAGAAAAGTGTTCGAGGGTTAAAGCCCGTGAAGTGGCAAAAAGGAGGTAGGGCCCGACTATAACGCAGTGAGATTAAGCAGGGAATAAAGACCAATCAAGTTCCATCCGATCGGACGGCTAGCGTAGCTTCACTAGGTTAAAATGCACGTTGGTTACAGCCTGCAAAATAGCAAAAGGATTTTTAGCCCGTCGCCAGATGAGGAAAGGTAAAAGGGTAAAGGCAGTGCAAGTTTTGTTTGATCTAGTGGTGGCGTGACTTTGCTAGATGAACATGTAAGGGTGTTATGCTTTATGAAATGGCGAAGGAGCAAAGAGAAAATACACAGACATGTTATGACCCGTTGGAGCGAAATTTTTGAATTCTTCCATGAATTCAATTATGAAGGGACAGCCGAAGCATGCAGTATTAATGTCGCAATTAAGAGTCCGATTACCATATATGGTCTCACATCAATTGAATGTAGGCATTATTTCGAAGAGCTGTTGCAAAAAGGCAGGTGCAGAGCAAATTTCTTCAAGCCAAGAACAGGTTTTCTTGCATTTTTGCTTATCAATTACTTGACAGTTTGTTTGAATTGGGGTTTTGTTCTATTATAGAATTGTTGTGGTTAGTAATTAAGTTACTTGCATAGTATTATTGAGATGGCACCTAAAAGGGAGTTCTTAGGGAAAGTTAATTACCATGAGAGGGCAATCTATGACGATTTACTGGAGCAGTTAACCATGTCAACTAACGTGGCAGGAAAGGTTAAAGAGTTGGTGCCAAAAGCTCCTCGCTTGAGAATAGGAGAAGGATTATATGACAAAGGCAATTGGCTGAGAGACCCGCAGATAGGATTGTCTAGGTTGGGTTTATTCAAGGTCAGATTCAGTATGAGACACTCCCCAGCCCCAATGAACAGTATTTGGGAGTTGGAAGTAAGCAAATTGGTGGTCCCTAGAGTGTTCATGGATGTGGATCTCCTAACTCAGATTGCACACATTTATGACCCCATTACAAAGAGTGCTAGGGACATAAATGGAAAAACCCTCATTGAAATAAATGATGAGGTGTTCAGAGATGTATTTGGGCTCAGTGAAGTGTCCAATTACTTGGAACCCATCAATTTTAAATCATTGGCTCAGGTTTACAATGCACAGAGGAATCATCTTCGAAATGGGCCTCTTAAAGAGTTCTTTGTTAAAGTAGGTAGATTAACTATTGTGGGACTTAATACCATGGAGCCTTTCTCCTTAAATCTATTCACTTTTAGAGCCAAGGGATTATACTAGTCACTCTGCCAAATTTTGGGAGAGGATGCTGAAGCAAACATGCCAACTCATTACATGTTAATGATTGCTCAAATTTTAAATCCTTCTCTGGCAATGACATTTGATTATGCCCCCTATATTACTGATGCCATCCATGAAGGCTTGATAGGGATTAAGAATGGAAAAGTGGACAGGCCTTTTGGATGGTACTCCTTCCTCATGCACCTGTTTCTATTCAAGGGCGGTGATTACTTTGCAAATGGAATGGACCTAGTGAAAGAAAAGGATGGAGAGAAGATGCTAGTTCAGTTATGGAGCACAGTGTTGTCATGGGAAAAAGAAGATGCTAGCTACTTGAGGTTTGATAAGTGCTTTGCATCCAAGATCAAGACTCTTTTATGCTCAAAGAATCCAAGAGTCCCTAAAGCTCTTTTGGAGTTCCTTAGGCCAAAGGAATTTGCTGAAGATATCAAAATTGTCCACAATTGGGGTGATATGTACTTATACCCTATTTCCATAGTTTTCAGAGTGTTTGGTTTCAGAGGCACTCCATTTTTGTTGCCATATCAAGTCCCACTAAAAGTAGGAATTGCAAAAGTCCTCAGGCAGATTGGAAGTGTGCAAGAGGCAGAGCTAACAAGTAGAGGTAAAGGGACCATTTTCCCTACAATAACTATAGCACATCAGTTTGTAATAACTAAAGGGGTTTGGAAGTGCTTTGAAGATTTCCTTCAACCCTACCATTTATCAACTACAGTATCAAGGTGTGTCAACCCTGAAGATTTCTTCAACGGCATGTTCAGAAAGAGGGTGGTATGCAGAGGCAAACCTCACCAATTCCAATTCCCTAAAGACCTCATTAGGAATGAGTTCAATTTGGATGAGCAAGAGCTAAGAAAGGAAAAGTGGGTGGCCTACAAGAAGGCCCTAGATTTTGTGCACCTAATTGACACCAGCTATGACCCTTTGTCTAGTCTCCACCCCTTTGAAGAAAAGGCAAAATTCTTAATTCTTTGTTTTGAAGATGTGATGTAGACATTGAAAGAGAAGAGGGAGGTAGTGATTAAAAATAACCCTGAGAAGGCAAGATTAGTTTTAACTAGGTCTACATCTGCCAAGGCAATCCCTCCAGGTGATTATGTGCTACATAAAAGGTCCAAATATAGTGTGCTAGTGCCAACAACAGGGGAGCCTTCTACTTCAAGAGGGAAGAGGAAAATACAAGATGTCATTGACATTTAGGACTCCCCAAAGAAGCAAAGGGTGGGAAAGGAAGTGCAATCTGATGAGCCCCTGTATTTCCCATCTCAATCCCCTATTCATATAGGAGATGAATAGGCAGTAGCTGAGCAACTATTACAATTAGGTAGTCTTGGGGAGATAGCCTACACCTATGATGAAGTAGAAGAGGGAATGCTGGAAGAGCCCCTTAATGCTGAGATGAACATAACCACTAATGAGTTCAAAGGCCAGGAGTTGGATCCTGATATTAAACAAGCCAGTGAGGATTTCTTGGCTGATAGCAACTTTGTCACATCAAGAGCTTTCATGCAATTCATGTGGAAGCAGAATATTGATCAGTTTAATGCTAGATGTGAGAAGAGGAAGAGTGAGCAGCCCCACAAGGATCCAACTGTGGTGGAGGAAGAAATAAAGCAACAAATGGTCACCGAGTTCAAGACCATCACTCCTGAGCAAGGAAGAGATGTGGTAGAAAAGGCGAGTGTACTCATTCTCCCTAAATGGGATATAGCAGATGCCTTGGTTTTGGAGGCAGTAAGGAAGGAGACCAAGCCTATGGAAGGAGTCACCTTCAGCAAGGATAACGTTGCCCTGGTCATGTGGTCTCTGAAAAGAGATGAAAATAGAAAGAAAAAGGACACCCCAGGGTCAAGCTACCTTGGAGGTATGATAGTGAAAAGAGTACAAAGCACTGGGGTGGTGGAGGTTGCTAGCACAGTCCTAGAGACTACAAAGTTTAGTGTTGCAGTGGTAGAGAAAGAAGCAAGGGAAAGGGCAGATCTCCAAGCTAAGTTGGAGATAGTTTTAAAAGCTTACAACAATGCTAAGGAGGAGGTAATGGGTAAAGATAGCATCATTGCCAAGTTGAAAAACCAATTGGCAGGACAATACCATCAAGGTGAGTCCTCAAAATTGATGATTGCTTCTTCTCCTGCATGGCCTCCACCTACTAGCCCTATCATTGAATTCCCACCATCTCCAGCACCTTCTAGTTCCCAATTGGTTGAGATCACTCCCCATGAGTTGGAGAAGCTAAAACAGGCTCAAGCCCTATTTGCAAAGAAATATGAAGAGAGAGTGAGGGGTACAATTTTGAGTTTTGCTGACACCATAGGGTCCTCATTAATGTACAACAACATGAGCAAAACTTTGGACATGTGGAATGAGCTCAATGGAGACAACACTGTTCTGATGCCTATTTTTGACAAGAGGAAACCCAAGGAGCAGGATCTAGAACTTATTTGTGTATCTTATGATGAGGCAAGGGCTGACCCAATTATCAAATCCACCTGTGACATGGCAAAGGATTTAGAAAAGTTTGTAGAAGGAGTAGATAATACAGATAGAAAGATCAACTTGTACAAGAAATAATATATTGATCAAGTATTTTAATTACTCCCAAGGGGTTTTGCCAGTCCAACTCAATTTAAGGACAAACAAATATGGCTTAATGAATTAGAAGCTAACCTATCATTAAGAATAAAAGGAATCATTAATACAGATGATACTTCCTTATTTGTCAGAACAATTGAGGAGATAGAGAAAATCAAATCACATCATGGTTTTCTAAATTCAGAGGTCAACAAAATGAGAAACTCTTGGAAAAGATTAGCCAAGACGAAGGGAAAAGTAATTAAATTCTCATGGCCTGTTGACAATGTATACCAGGAGTGGATAAGAAAGTACACGGTGCTAGATGTAGAGCAGTTAGAAGAAATTGCAACAAAACAACAAGAAGAGGAAGCAACAAATGTTGAAAAAGACCTATAACCGCTTCTTGGAAAGGATGGTTGTTTGTAAAAAACTTTCTTTTGAAAGGTCCGAAGCTTGTATGCATCCATGCTATTATAAATGGATACCAAGACTTCTAAAAGAAATGATCGCAAGAATTTGTAAGAAAACTCTGTAGAAATATATCTGGGATTTTCTAGTCTTATGGAGAATACTCTGAGTTTTGTAATATTTTCTCAATATTAATATCAATATATAGACTATCAACTTTTGAGCCTAAATCTTGTGTTGTCTTCTAGTCTATTTGCAAATATTTACTGTTTTTAATTTGAGTAATCTAGGGTTATTCATTTGAGTATGGATTGTAAGGCAATCTTAAATAGAGGCGTTTCTTAGCTTTTCTCTCTAGGAGGGAAATTAAATACGCATGAAGCATTTCTATCAGTAAATTCCTTGTGGGAGATTTTGAATTTGATGAATGTTGTTTAGTTTGATAAGGGTAAATTCTTATGTATGTCAGGCATATGTGGGGTTTTATAGAAGCCAAGGTGATGGGATGTGTAGAGATATTTGATTGTGGGAGTATTGTTTAAACGTAGATGACTCTGTCTCCTGGATAAGGCATTGGTATCAATTGTGGTTATCTTTTACATATCTTGTAGGTCAATACTGAACATGAGTATAAGCTTTCTTTCTTTGTTTCAGTTAGTTTTGAGGTGATAAGATTCATTGGTTTTCGGACTGGTTTACTGTGGATCTGTCTTTTAAAAGTGTGAAGTCAATTCACATAAGGTATACCCGCCTGAACTTTGGATAAGTTTGAATTGTAGAAGGTTGTAAAACCTTGTCATATGTTGCTCTAAAGTTTCCTTCTCTTTGATCTCTCTTCTGCAGACAGAGTTTATCATTTTATTATAAGGGTTTTTAAGGGGAATCAGATTTTGAGAACAACATGTTCAATGCCTTAACTCCATTTTTTATGCCATATACACCTACCAAGTAATTCTCTGGAGGGTTCTCCTCCTCTTTGGGCCTTAATTTTTGTCCCTAATTAAGGAGGACCAGACACTAGTGAACTAGTCTTAGGACTAGAGCACCCAGCGTCCTAGTCCCCCTTAGTGGGAAAAAAAATTTAAGAGAGAGATGAGACCTATCTCTTTGGAAGGAAATGAAATCAGTGGCTCTATATAATTGTTGGAGGTTGGCCTAATCAATGAATTGACCTACGATCCCCTATATAAAGAATTTGATTAGCCTAATTTCATCCAAGAATCATAAGTATTCATCTACATTCGACCTAAGGCATTTGTGAAGTGTTCATCAAATATTTATAGAGATCTTCAAGGTTGTAGACTCTTCATTCAACCATTGTGGAGAAAATTACATCATTCATATGCAATCATGTGTATATGATTAGGTTTGTGTCATGTTCATTCCATTTCATACATGTGATTACATTCAAGAAGAGAATCATCATTATTAGTCATTGCAGATTTGAGGAAGTAGGTACGAAGCTATGATCTTCAAGATAAGCTTTATTTACAAAGATGAATAGATTCCCCTTTGGAAGGCAAAAAGTATGGAGGACCAATGTGTTGGAAATTTGGAGGAATTGATTATGTGTTGCATTAATGTTTTGTCATTGATGGCAACACCAATTGTTTTGGTTGTTTACTGATTTTTGATTGGTTCTGATAGAGTGGTTGGATTATGATATTGATTTGGTATGCTTCGGTATGCTTTGGTTTGTGGAATTGATTTGTTTCTATAATTCATTCTATTCAGATGTGTATCAGGATTAGTTGGTTTAGGATTTGATGACTCAGATACTATCATTTGTTCTAGTAAGCCTTTTGGTCACCGGTAAGGGTTTCACTGGCAGAGCTTTGTTGAAGATCTTTTGATGCACGTGATAAGCAGTGTTGGTGTGGCTTCTAGAAGGTTATCAGGATTTTGTTGGTTATCATTTTCGTGTTCCATTTCATAGGTGGTGTTGCATTTGGTTTATGGCGACCTATTTTGGGTCTGGTGTTATCTAGGTTATGGATCGGTTTATGTAACGTGTTGGAGGATGATCCCGATACATTACCGACAAGATTTAATGATTGGTTTACATTTTTTTCAACCTAATCCAACTTGGTTGATCATTGGTTTGGGGGTTTATGTTATGAATTTATTGTATTATCTTTTAGGTGGGCGACCTAATTGTTTAGGTCTCATGTTGGTATAAATATGATGTAAGATTTCTTTGTAGATCATGGGCATATGGGATTATGGTTATGGTATGGTTATGTGATTACCTGAGTGAATAATGTTGTAATCATATGTAGGAGTTTTGGTCAATCATAGGTAATCGAATTGGGTTGGTGGAAGAGGTTTAAGACCTCTGCTACTGAGCTTAACTGGAATTGTACTCAAGCATAGGATATGTTATCTTTGAAGTTCACTCTTCTTTCTGGATTGTAGTCTGGATTTATTTTGTAGTCAGTGAGGCTCCTTTTGTGATGAGCAGTGCACTCTAGGTTGTTGGCATTCCTGCATGTGCAACCCCTCATTTTCTAATCACATACTACAAAAGTATTATTTGACTGTGGGTAGGCTTCCCGTCATGGTTTTTCCCTTTACCAGGTTTTCCACATACAAATCTTAGTGTCATGTGTTCTGGATGAATGGTAATTGTTCTATGATTTATGTTTATATTTAATTGTTATATGAATTATTCTGATATTTGGTTTATGCATTCCGGTATTGAGTTTATGTGTTCCAGTAATAAGGATTTGAGTGCTTAAAGTTCTATAATCCGGTGACAACTGATTCACCCCCCCCCTCTCTCAATTGTCCTTTGTTTATTTGAGTTGTCTAATAATTGGTGTCAGAGGTTGGTCCTCTGTGCAGAATCTTAACCCCTTGAGGAAGATCCTATGGCAACTAATAGTTCAAGTTCATCAAATACATCTGCAGATGTTTTCTGGACATAAATTCTTAGGCTTGATGGACAAAATTATAGGATATGGAAGATTTGGATGGAGACTTATCTAAGATGTTTTGGAAAGGAGATTTGGAAGATCACTGAGAAAGGAGCTACATCTTTAAATCCGGCATGTGGAAATACTCCTCTACAAGTCTGGATAAGGAGATTGAGAATGATTGTAGAGCTAGAGAAGTCATTTTGTGTGCACTTTTTGATAAGGAAATAATGGGACTAATAGATAAATCAACTGCAAAGGCTAAATGGGACAAATTGGAGACTCTGAATGAAGGTGACCCTACTTGTGAGATTTTGCCAAGATCAACGGCATAATGAAAAACACAAAAGAGAGACAATAGAATGACAAGAACAAAACTGTATTCTCATCAATATGCAAATGATCAACAAGATTAACCAATACAAAGAATATGGGCCTACTTATATAGGCAAGGCCATATGGATATGTGAGCACACAATCATGACATGTGGCTCAATGAGAAACAAGGGTAGGTAAGAAAAAGTAGGGGTAGGTAGGAGAAATAATATCATATTCCACAAGAGGTGGATGACCCACTGAATGTGGAGTGTAATAAAAAGATAGGACCACAAAAGGTGAAATTTCTCCTACAAGCTACATCCCTATGTGCACACTTCCCTAAGTATTTCATATCTAAACTACAATGAGATGCATTATCCTAAGTTAACTTAAGTGTAATAATATCCATGATGAATAATTATTTACACCAACACCCCCCCTTAAGTGCAACTTAGGGGAATGAAGACTCAAGTCAACAATGCAAGATGGGTCCTGGCTACTAGGCCATGATAGGAACCCATGTACAATATGCAAATGCAAGAAAATGTATGCAATGCAATCTCTCACAAACGAAGAAAGGGAGAAAACCCAGCGGCAAAAAAATCCCCTCCAAAAGAGAGATGAATTTACAAAAGACTCTGAAAGAAGAAGGACAAAACCTCAAAGAGGAAAAAGTCCCCCCTATAAGAGAGGAAGGAGAAATCATCTGACCCCCCTAATGAGACATCTCACACCCCTAAGAGAGCTCATAATTGCTGGAACTTACTCTTGGTGAAACGTTTGGTGAATATGTCTACAACCTGCTCCGTTGTAGGAAAATACTGCAAATCAATGACCTGCTCTTGAATCAGCTCTTAGATGTAGTGCATATGAATCTTGATGTGTTTGGTCCACTGATTCTAGATTGGGTTCTTCAAGATTGCAATAGCACTTTGATTGTCACAATGTAGAACTGCTGGCCATGGAGTGGTGAACCCAAACTCTATGAGAATCTGCTGAAGCCCAATGGTCTCAGTCACTATGTTAACAGCTCCTCGATACTCAGCCTCAGTCGAAGAGAGAGCAATAGCATGTTTCTTCTTGCTTTGCCAACAAATGGGGCCCAAACCAAGGTAGACATTGTAACCTAAAGTAGACTTACGATCATGAAGGTGGAAGTTGTAACCAACCAAGCGAAGTCTTATGCCTGCTACATAGTGAATCCCATAGTGATGTGTACCCTGGATGTAGTGAAGGATGCATTTGGTGGCTTTCCAATGAAGCTCATGTAGTTCTTGCATGAAGTGAGAAACCATGCCAAATGCAAATGAAATATCAGGGCATGTGTGAGTCAAGTAGATGAGACTACCCACAAGCTGACGATACAATGTGGCATCAACTAGTGGAGAAGAGCACTGAGCCTCAAGCTTGACTCCTGAAAGAAAGGGAGTTGGTGCAAGATTACAATAAGCCATATGAAAGCATGCAAGTAGATAAAGAGCATACTTGGGCTGCAATAGTGTAATCTCATAAGGTGACTGTGAAATCTCTATCCCGAGAAAGTAGTGCAAAAGACCCAAGATAGTCATATCAAATCAGTCATGCAAAGCATATTTGACCCTACTAATGATGGATGTGGTGCTCCTTGTAATGATCAAATAATCAACATAGAGCACAAGTATCAAGTGAGAGTCATCCTATTGCAAAATGTAGACATTTGAATAAGAATGACACCTGGTGAACCCTGCTGAGAGAAGAAAGGAATCTATCTTGGCATACCAAACCCTGGGGGCCTACTTAAGGCCATAGAGAGATTTCCTTAGTCTGCAAACCAAGGAAGAATCCTAGATGAAACCCTGTCGCTACTCCATATAAATATGCTCATCAAGATCCCCATGAAGAAAAGAACTCTTCACATCCATCTATTGTACAACCCAACCATGAGTTGTGGCAATAGCAAGTGTCAAGCGAATGGAGTTCATCTTGGCTATGGACATAAAGGTCTCAGTATAGTCAACACCTGTAACCTGAGACAAACCTTTCGCAACAACTTGAGCCTTATACTTATCCACAGTACCATCCACTGCAAACTTGGTCTAATATATCCACTTACATCGAACCATCTTTCTCCCCTTAGGGAAAGGTAATAACCCCCATGTGTTGTTCCTCATCAAGGACTATACTCTTCCTCCATAGCTTGGTCCCACTCAGGAACCCCAGATCCTTCCCAAAATGTCTGTGGATTGGAAGTAGTAGCAATGTATGCATGTGGAAGGTCTTGCTGTTGTGATCGAGTCCTTTGTGTATCTGAAGGATCCCCAACAAGAGAACCCTATGACTCAAGTGTTTGTCGAGCCCAATGAGGTCTAGGTGGAGGTGGAGAACGAGGCTCCTCAACAACAAGTGGACCCTGTGAAGGTGTAACCATGCAAGTCAGAGTTGAAGGAGTCTCACAATCTGAATCACCGGCATCACTATCCACAAAGGAGGGAGGTGGAGGAGGTAGAGAGGCTAAGCTAGGAGATATTTCCTCAAAATGAACACTCCTCTCAATGATCACCTCATGTGTCTCAAGATCTATCAATCGATATGCCTTAACACCCTTAGGATATCCAACAAAAAGATAAGGCCTACTCTAAGGTTCCAATGCCTTGCATTTTTGCGGAGGAATGCGAGCCCATGCTGGACACCAAAAGACTCTGAAATGTCTCACAATCAGTTTCCTACCAGCCCAAGCCTCAAAAGGAGTAATACCTATCAAAGCTTTGTGAGGAACCCGATTTTGGATGTGTGCGGCACAACTGATAGGCTCTACCCAAAAGGCGGGATCAAGAGAACGTGCATGTATCATACAACTAACATTTCTTTGAGAGTTCTATTCTTACACTCTACAACTCTGTTCTATTGTGGAGTGTAAGCAATAGAATGCTAAAGATCAATCCCCTCAAATGTACAAAAATCCTCAAGTCTTTTGTTCACATATTCCCTTCCATTATCTGTGCAAAGAATCTTGACCACTTTCCTTGATTGCTTCTCCACATGAGCCTTGAATTCTAGAAATTTGTCAAACACTTCACTCTTATGAATAAGAAAGTAGACCCAAGTGAAGCGAGAGTAGTCATCAATGAAGATGAGGACATAGCGGGCCTTACTAAATGAAGGTGATGGAAATGGATCTGCTATATCACTATGAACAAGTTGAAGAACTTCCAAAGCTCTCCAAGCTTTCCCCTTATCAAACTTCTCCTCGGTATGCTTTCCCATGGAACATCCTGAACATACATCCTCTAAAAAACTGATTTGAGGTACACCTGTTACCATGTCTTTAGTGCTGAGTTGATGAAGATAGTGGTAGTTGAGGTGACCAAACCGCTCATGCCATAGCTTACTTTCTGAATTTGAATGAGTAAGTAAGGCCCTAGAAGGAGAACTTGGCATAAAGTGGGAGAATGAATAAAACCTTGAGTTATTATTGACTTGTCCCTCTGCTACCAAGGAATCATTATCAAGTTCCTTTACCACAACTGAATCGGGTGTAAACTCAACCTTTTTCCCATTCCCATAATGAGTGATTTGGTAGATAGAGAGAAGATTGGTAGACAAGTTAGGAACATAGAGAACATTCTCAAATGTTCCATTATCCATGTCAATTGAACCTTTCCCTTCAACCTTAGCTTGAGTATCATCACCTATTTAAATGTGAGGTACCTTTGATGGCTCCAATCAAGAAAACTACTCCTTTGTAGAACCCATGTGATAAGACGCACCCGAGTCAAGTATCCACTGTTGTGAAGATCGTGTTGTAGCCACAAATGCTTGCCCTTTTCCCTTAAGCTCTGAGGAAGAGGAAGGAGATGAATCCTTCTTGTTGTAGGTGGATGGAAAGTTGATGTTGTTTTTCTTAAGAAGATTTGTCAACTCATCAACTTGCTTGGTGTGGCATCGATGCTCATCATGACCATACTTCTTGCAATAAGCACAAGTTGGTTTATCCTTCTTAGGTGGAGTCCCCTTCTTGGAAGAGGATGAAAAATTGCCTTGTGATGGAGAGGATGATTGTCCTTTTTCCTATTGTGGCTTTGACTTAGATTTCTTATTCTTCTTGTTGGAATCTTTGCCTTGACTCCCTTGACTCCCTTGATTAGCCACCAAAGCCTTGTACTTTGAAGACTTGAGAAGCCCCATGTTCAACAACTTAGATTGTTCCAATATCAACATTTATGTGAAAGAATCAAATGAAGGCATAGTGTAGGAACTTCCCACTATCAAACGATGAGTTTGGAAGCTAGAAACAAATGTTGCATATTCAAGTACAAGCTTGTCCAACAAGTTGAATATCAACTAAGCATCCTTTTTGTCAATTCCACAATCCTTAAGCTTAGCTCTTAGCTCATTTTCTTTGGTGACATAATCTTGGCTTGTATCAAAACTCTTGGGATCCAAGTTGGTGAGCTCATTGTCAATCTTGTAACCTCTAATTTCATCAATTTGACCATACAATTTCTGAAATACTTCCCAAGCCTCTTTGATTGTAGTACACTTCTCAATGTGAAAAATGAGGTCATTTGATACATAATTATGCAAAGTTCCAAGAGCCATGCAATTCTTAGTGAGCCATTCTGACTGAGCATTAGGATCAACCTTAGGATCAGGTGGTGTTGCTATTGTTCCATCTATGTAATGCATGAGTCCTTTTTCCATTAATTTGCTTCATGTTTTAATTTTCCAAGATGCATAATTATATGGAGGTAAAGGTGGAAATTTATGAGGACTCATAGAAACAAAAATGAAAGAGCACAAGGAAAGAGAGGCACAATCACACAAGACACCCCCCCCAAATTCACTCAATCAAAGAACCCCCCCCCCAAAAAAAATTAAAAAAATGATGATTTGGCACTTTATACTTAGTGCATGTACAATGGGCCACTTGCAAAAAACGGCAAAGTGGACTTTTGATTTCAACTTTACAACTGCCTCAATGAGGCCAAAGGAGACTCAAACTGATAATGCAAGAGATCTAAACTAAGATCCAAGCAAATTACAAGTGCCAAGTAGGCCAAAGAAGACCAATATCTGAAAGTATAATATCCACTCAAAATCTCTGAAAAATGATCATAGATTATGAAAGTAGACAAAAAAAATATGCACTTTCAAAAAAATGACTCCTAAAAAGGAGGTCGTATGAGCTCAAACGAAGTATTTGAAGTTGCAAAATTGAGGATTGGATAGTTACAGCTGAGAGAATCTAAAAATTATGAGAAACTTGTGCACCAAAATCAGAAAATAACCACACCACTGCGGAGAACGCAAAAAATTAGCCCAAATCAAAAAACATTGCACCAAAAAAGGAGCAAAATTGAGCAAGTTATGAGCCTCCAAAGTTGACCCAAAAAAACAAATTGCTCAATGGAGGGGTCTAAAATTTTCAAAAAAATGCTAATGTAGGATAAGGTCAACAAAGCACTCTATTAAATTTGACGGTCGTATGACAGTCAAAATGGTTGTCGCACCCCTTGGCTGACCGTACGAAAAAGCTGACTGGCACTGACGTGGTGACTGATATGGCGTTGTTGATGTGTTAGAGGGTTTCCACTGGCCAATGGCGGGCGTGGATTCGTTGGTGTTTTCCGTTGATGGGGCCCAGTGGTTGGCTGTAAGCCTATGGGGTTCTGGGAGCCGATGGCCAGTGGCCGGAGGGCCGGAACCGGTGGCGATGGGCCCGGTTGCTGGTGGTAGGGGCTGACAAAGCTGGAACCGATGGTTGTCAAGGCTACTGCCACTATCAGGGCTGCCGAAGCAGGGTCACCGGTGGTCAGGGCTGCCGAAAGGTGGAGGCAGCAACACTAGGGAGCAGGGGAGTTCGCCGATGGATGGCATCTACGTGGGGCCATCGATGAACATTGCGAGTACCGTGGTACAGAGTACGACACTGCTGCCGGTGGACAGTGATTGCATAGTACGGTGAGGTTTGGGGGTGGGGTTAAATGACCCCAGCGAAACCCAACAAATTTCCTTTTATTTATTTATTTTGAATTTTTTTGAAAAAAATTCACCTTTTCAGAATGAAAGAAAAAAAATATTTAGAAATTTTTATTTTTTTTTTAAATCCGAAAATTTTGTACTGTACCGCTCGAATTGGGCAAAAATTTTCTCCACACCCAAAATTCGACTTTCACCAAAATAGGTCAATTTTATACTCAATTTTTATGGAAACAGCCTCCCGGACGCAATGGTGAGGTCAAAAATGATCTAGGATGCCTCCAAAACACACAGTACCTCAGATCCAAAAATAGAAGCCTTCCAAAAATGTCTCCCAAAACTAATCAATGAAGCCCTAATGGTTCTAATACCATGTGAGATTTTGCCAAGATCAAGGGAATAATGAAAAGCACAAAAGAGAGACAATAGAATGACAATAAAAAAATTGTATTCTCATCAATATGCAAATGATCAAATGGATTAACCAATACAAAGAATATGGGCCTACTTATATAGGAAAGGCCATATGGATATGTGATCACACAATCATGACATGTGGCTCAATGAGAAACAAGGGTAGGTAAGAAAAAGTAGGGGTAGGTAGGAGAAATAATATAATATTCCACAAGAGGTGGATGACCCACTGAATGTGGAGTGTAACAGCAAGATAAGACCATAAAAGGTGGGATTTCTCCTACAAGCTACATCCCTTTGTGCACACTTCCCTAAGTGTCTCATATCCAAACTATGATGAGATGCATTATTAACTTAAGTAAAGTGTAATAATATCCATGATGAATAGTTATTTACACCAACAGTACTGCTAAAATTGCTAAACTTGATGGTTACCAGGTGAGGTATGAGAACCTGAAGATGGAAGAAGATGAAAGGATTACTGCTTTTATGGAGAGAGTTAATGAGATTGTTATGAGAAATCAATGTTGTGGTGGATCTCTGAGCGAAGATGAAATAGTTTCTAAAGTACTGAGAACTTTGTCGCTGACTTATAAGATGAAGGATACTACAATTAATGAGCTAAGAACTATGGAAAACACATCTATTAATAGAGATACTTTGGTTGGGAAGTTATCTGCTTTTGAACTTGAGGAATTTGGACCTACTTTTCATGCATCTACAGGCAAGAGTGATTGGAAATATTTATATGCAAAGGAACTAGAGGATATGAAGAAAGAAGATGAAGAGTTTGAGCAACTTGAATCCTTATTTGCTAGAAAAGTACCTAAAGGACCGATAGGAAGTAAGTATGATGGAAAATCATTTAAATGCTTTGCATGTAATAAGATAGGTCATTTTGCATCTAGATGTCCTGAAAGGAATTCAAGATTTGAAGAAAGAGCTAGAAGATCTTTCAGGCCTAACCATGATTATTAAAACAAGCATAAGTATAGGAGGAACAAAGACAAATCATGTTACTATGTTGATGAAGAAGGTGTGACTGGTTTTGATGATGAACTGATATAAGATTCAGCTAGTGGATCCGGCAATGGAAAGGAATAGGTATTTTTGGCTATCAAGGAAGATGATCTGGTACATGAAGAGAAGGCCCTTGCTGCTAAAATTGAAGACAAGGATGAATGGGTAATTGACAGTGGATGGTCACATCAAATGGTTGGAGATAAAAGGAAGTTCTTATCTTTGCAAGAATTTGATGGTGATCTGGTTAGATTTGGAGATGACAAAGCATGCATGATCAAGGGAAGAGGAACAATATCATTGGATGGTAAGAATAACATTGATAATGTTTATTATGTTGAAGGTTTAAGACATAATTTTTTGAGTGTAGGAAATTTGGTGGATAAGGGACTTTAGTTACAATTCAAGGATGGAAAATGCAAGATTATCAACAAATCTGGATTAGAGATTGCAACCGGTACACAGACTAAAGGTAACATCTTTCATTTGAACTTTGGTGAGAATACATGTTTGATTGCAAAAATTGATGAGAGTTGGCTATGACATAAGAGGTTGTGTCATGTGAATTTTGATTGCATTGTGGAGAGCACAAATGTTAAGGTGGATGAGCAGAACAGAAGTCAAATCAGAACTTATGAGAGAAAACTAGTAGTGGAAATGATCATAACTGAATCGGTAGCACCTACACTGAAACAAAATGTTGAACCAGTTACTCTGGCATTATCAAAAAATTCAACAGTAACTAAAGATCAGGGCAGAGGAACATAAAATCAGATGACTCCTAGATATATAAGGTTGAATCATTCAAAAGATCAAATCATTGGAGACAAAAACAAAGGAGTGATGACAAGAAGGTTTATAGCTCATGAGGTATGTTTAATTTCTCAAGTTGAACCAACGTCAGTAATTCAAGCTTGTAAAGATGAATGTTGGATGAAAGCTATGGAAGAAGAGTTAGATCAGATAGAAAAGAATAACACATGGACTTTAGTTCCCCAACATAAAAATAAGAATGTTACTAGAAATAAATGGGTTTTAAGGAATAAATTGAATGAAGATGGACAAGTTGTGAGGAATAAAACTAGATTGGTTTGTAAGGGATATTCTCAAAAGGAAGGAATTAATTACGGTGAAACCTTTGCACCGATAGCTAGGATTGAAGCTATGAGATTATTTCTTGCTTATGTTGCACATAAGAACTACAAGGTTTATCAGATGGATGTTAAGTGTGCATTTCTAAATGGAGATCTTGAAGAGAAAGTTTATATTGAGAAACTTGATGGATTTTCACTTTCAGATGGAAAAAACATGGTCTGCAGGTTAGAGAAAGCTTTGTATGGATTGAAACAAGCCCCTAAAGCTTGGTATGCAAGACTGGATAAATATCTTTTGAAGCTTAATTTCAATAAAGGTAATGCTGACAGTAATTTATATTATAAGATCACTGATGATGACATATTGATTATTGAAGTCTTTGTTGATGATATCATTTTTGGAGGTGAAGATAAGTTGTGTATGGAATTCTCTAACAATATGAAGAATGAATTTGAGATGTCTGTGATTGGGGAGATGAAATTATTCTTATGTTTGCATATTACTCATACTGATAAAGGTATTTTCATCTATCAAAATAAGTATGCTGGAGAGATATTGAAGAAATTTGTGTTGGAAAATTCTAAACCGGTTGGTACACCTATGGTTAGAAGTGATAAATTGACAAAGAAAGATGCATCTGTAGCGGTAAATCATACAAGGTACAAGTCTATGATTGGAGGTTTGTTATATCTAACTCAGACTAGACTGGATATAATGAATGCAATTTGTATTGTATCAAGATATCAGAGTGATCCTAGATAAAATCATGAGAGTGCGGTGAAAAGGATTTTCAGGTATTTGAAGGGAACAACTAAATATGGTTTGTGGTATCCTAAAAATGATGACTTTACATTATGTGCATATACAAATGCAGATTGGGCTAGAGATGTTGATGACTGGAAGAGCACATCCAGTGGAGCTTTCTTTCTTGGAAAGAAACTTGTTTCATGGATCAGCAAAAAATAGTCATGTACCTCCTTATCTACTGTTGAAGCTGAGTATGTTGTTGATGCTACTAATTGTACACAAGTTCTATGGATGAAGCAAATGTTGAAAGATATAAAGGTGGATTGTAATGAACCGGTAGTTATTCACTATGATAACTCTGTTGCTATTGATATATCAAAGAATCTGGTATTTCATTCTAAGACAAAGCACATATCTATCAAGTATAACTTTTTGAAGGAGAAAGTGGAAGCAAATTAAGTCAGACTGGTTTATATGAACACTAAAGAGCATATTGCAGACATCTTCACTAAATCTTTGCCTAAAGAATCATTTGAGTACTTTAGAGATAGATTGGGGATTTCTACCCCTCTAGTAGAGACCTGAGTGATGTTGATTGGCATTAGTCCGATATGCATTATCAGAGCTATTACTCATTCCGGATTGATGTGGTGGTGCTACTACTCAGGAGGAGTAGTCAATTGTAAGAATTAGAGGATTTGTGACTTCTCTTTGATATTTATGTCAAATCTTTGGCACTGATGTCAAAGGGGGAGAGTTATTCTTGTGAAAAACATAAGGGAGATATATATTAATTAGGGGAGTTTGGTTCAAAGCTTCATTTCTATATCATTTTATGGGAGATTGTTGGTTGTCTTCCATAGGGGGAGACTTGTTTGGCATTTCTTTTCACTTGGATGTTTTTCACATCTAGTGTGACCATCAATGCCAAAGGTGGAGATTGCTGGAAATTTGGAGAAATTGATTATGTGTTGCATTGATGTTTTGTCATCGATGGAAACACTAGATGTTTTGGTTGTTTACTGGTTTCCGGTTGGTTCTGGTAGAGTGGTTGGATTAAGATATTGATCCGGTATGCTCTGGTTTGTAGAATTGATTTGGATATATTATTCATGCTATTCAAATGTGTATCACGATCAGTTCGTTCAGGATTCGATGACTTAGATACTATCATTTGTTCTAGTAAGCCTTTTGGTCACCAATAAGGGTTTTACCGACAGAGCTTTGTTGAAGAAATTTTGATGCACGTGATAAGTGGTGTTGGTGCGGCTTCTAGAAGGTTCTCAGGATATTGTTGGTTATCATCTTCATGTTCCAGTTCATCGGTAGTGTTGCATTTGGTTTATGGTGACCTATTTCGGGTCTGATGTTTTCTAGGTTATGGATCGGCTTATGTAACGTGTTGGAGGATGATTCTAATGCATTACCAATGGGATTTAATGATTGTTTTACATTGTTTTTGGCCTAAGTTGAATTGGTTGATCATTGGATTGTGGGTTTATGTTATGAATTTATTGTATTAGCTTTTAGGTGGCCGACCTAATTATTTAGGTCCCGGATTGGTATAAATATGATGTAAGATCTCTTTGTAGATCATGGGCATATGGGATTATGGTTATGGGAGGGTTATGCGATGACCCGTGTGAATAATGTTATAATCATATGCAAGAGTTTTGGTCGATCATAGGTGATCAAATTGGGTTGGTGGAAGAGGTTTAAGACCTCTGGTACTAAGCTTAACCAGAACTATACTCAGGCATAGGAGATGTTATCTTTGCATTTCACTCTTCTTTCTGGATTATAATCTAGATTTATTTTGTAGTCAATGAGGCTCCTTTTGTGATGAGCAGTGCTCTCTAGGTTGTTGGCCTTCCTACATAGGTAGGCCCCTCATTTTGTAATCACATAATTACTGTAGAAGTATTATCTGACTGTGGGTAGGCTTCCCACTATTGTTTTTCCCTTTACTGGGTTTTCCACATACAAATATTGGTGTCATGTGTTCTGGATGAATGGTAATTGTTCTGTGATTTATGTTTATGTTTATGTTTAATTTCTATATCAGTTATTCTATTATTTGTTTTATGCATTCTGTTATTGAGTTTATGTGTTCCGGTAATAAAATTTGAATGCTTAAAGTTCTGTAATCTGGTGACAACTAATTCACCCCCCCCCTCTCTCAATTGTCCTCTGGTTATTTGAGTTGTCTAACACAATGTGATGGACATACTAGTCCTGGTATTTCAGGATCTCCTTCTGGAAATAGATTCAAATACACTTATATTCCTTGGATCTAGGTTTGTGGCTCGATTCAACAATTGTAGCTCATTGTTCATGCATAATTACTTCAATTTCACCACATTACAATAATTTCAGAATTTTACAATTCAACTTAAAAGAGGGCAATCAATCCAAATACTAGTAAATCCAATAGAATTCTCAACCCTATCCTTGTTTATTTGAGGCTAGATCTATTAGATTTATCCCTCTTTAATGTATTGGTCCTTAAGCCTAAAAATTAGTCGATTTACCTTAATTGGGTGAAAGCCCTATTTTTCACCTTTGCAATTAGCCTTAAGTAAACCTAGAGACCCTTCACCCATGGATAGTCCTCCTCCTCATTCTGAACCTAGACTTCCTACTCCTTTTATTCCTCTTTTATATTTTATGTCCCACCTCCCACATCTTATAAAGGAAAATGCCAAGCATCTAGTATTTATCAACCTAGTGAGGTTCCTTTCATTCCCCCCACCCTATGAGGGAAGAAAAGAAGCCTATGTTGATTAATCCTCAACTTTCGCAAGTCTTGAGTAAAACTAAAATAAATCATTGTAAGAGAGAACATCAATAAATACATTATTCCAAGGCTCATAAATTTTCTTCCCAAACCATTTCCTCCCTCGACACACCAATGTTGACCTAGTCCCATTTTTCCAACCTTCACCTAGCCCTAGGGAGGAAGTTTGGTTCAAATCACTAAGGTTAAAGATGCTTAAGAAAAATGATGGCTCAATTTCTTTTCATGTTAGAGATCTTATTATGATTAATTAGATGGTGATAATGTTCTTTATGCTAACAATGGTGATCCTAATGATTTTTATGAAATGTATAAGCCTATTGAGATTAATCATGAACTATATTCACACTTTTCAAAAGCATTAATCCTAACTCCTAGTGACAAACATAGTGACACATCATTAAAGCACGATCCTTGTTTGGAACTTGTTGTATTTCCATCTATCATTCTCATTGTTTCTCCTCTTGCATCTTGTCCATCATCCTTAAATGATGTTAAGCAATATTGGGAGATGGATGATTTTCTTGATTAGCTTCATCTATGTTGTAGATTCTGATGTGTGTTTTTGTGTATGTAATGTGCTTCCCCAGTGGCATGTTTCTTGAAAGGGAAAGGCTAAGTCTGAATGGAAATGCTTGACTAAATTGATTATACCTTCAATAGGTGATGCAATGCTCTTAGGATAAGTCCTCCATTTTTTCGATGCAATAACTTGATAAATCACATAAAATCCATCATGAAATCATAATTTAATATGCCTTGATGTAGCTTTCTACTCCTTGAATCAGATCTACTCTTGAAATGTTGATTTTCAATTGGAATGATATCATAATGAAGAGGTCAAAATAAGATAATAGTAGATGAAATGCATTGAGAGGGATACCTTGTATAGGGATTTCATAATAATATCATCTTTAGGCCAATTTAGAATTATCATATTTTTTCATAGAGATAGATTTGAATGGGATAGGACCATCTTATTATCCTCCCAAATTTTGGGGCAAAAAGTGTATGATTGTGTGGCATTTAGCAACCTGGTCCTGACACTTTCAACCCAAATTTTTAGGAATGTGAGATAATAGGGTTCTAATGTCCAATTTAAGTTTGTGTGACAATATACAATGTTTAGGTAAGGGAAACATGTCTTGAGATTTAAAATAGGGCAAGATCTATATCAAGATAATATGATAAAGAGAACACGTAGAATTAAAGACCCAAATAAGAATGTGATGATGCATTAGAGTGGAATAAGACTCATTATATTAAAATAAATATTGATTAATTACAATAAAGGTCCTATAATTCATAGAGGAATGGGAAATACTAAAATGAGTGCTAGGATAGTATGAAATTGGAGACCCTAATTAAAGGTGTACAATTTGTGATGCTATAGGTAGTAATGTATTAGATTATTTTTGGCTTAGTATTTTGGATAGGTTCCATTTTAAACTTGTTGTATGGAAAAATATCTAATTAGTTAAGAAATAAAGATTCAACCAATTAAATCTACTCTTCAAAATTTGCCCATCAATGCTATGAGTCTTTTTAAAGTTCCTATAAAATTAATTAAAAAAATTTAGCAAGTTCAAAAAAAAAATCCTTTGCGCTATTACTAAGGAGAGGAATACGATTCCTCTTGTTTCATGGTATATAGTTTGTAAACCCAAGAAGATGGGTGGCTTTGGTATAAAGAAAATTAGAGAGTTCAATCTTTCTTTACTTGCCAAATAGTTCTAGAGACTCATTTCTAAAATTAATGAACAAACTTGAATATTATCTCCAATAAATATCTAGTTGGTTTTCAGGATTCAAGAGAGGTGTTGATTACCAAGGACCTTCCTTATGACTCTCCACTTTGGAATAATTTGTTGAAGTCAAGTTTTATCATTACTAGAGGTTTAAGGTGGCATGTTGATAATAGGTGGCATATAAGTTTTTTGTAGGATCGATGGTTTTGTGATTCTCCTCTATGCAATCTTTCAAAGACTTTCGTATCAAAAAATTTGGCATTCAGTTTGCTAAATACTGGCAAGATGGGAGCTGGAATTTTTTTTTTTTTTGGTGGACCCAAGTTTTGTTGACTTTTAAAAGGATTTATCCTTTTTTCATATTCTTGTTGATCCTAGGGATGATTAGGTTGTTTGGAAATTTCCAACGGATGACAAGTTCACAATGGTTTCTACTTTCAGGTTATTGTAGGACTTGTAATCCACCCCTCCTTTTTAGGATAAGTCATGGAACCCATTGTTTATTCCTCATATTAATATCTTCTTTTAACTCCTAGATTGAGATAAAGTCCTCAGCCTTGATATTTTGTCTAAGAGGATGTATGCCTTTCCAAACAGGTGTTCTCTCTATGAGATTTCCTTTTAAGTCTCCAACCTTCTTCTTTTAGGTTACAAATTTTTTATGGATATTTAAGCTTAATATTTTATCTTTCTAGAATACTCATTGGGTTTTTCCTATTTCTATTTATATCTTGTGGTTTGAATGGAGTGCACCTTCCAATAATCATGCTCTTAAATTATATTGTCTCTCATTATTCTTCATGTTGCTCAAGGTATCTAGAAAGCGATAAATAATAGACTGTTTAGGGAGGAATTTTTGAATTATAACAAAGTTTATAAAAATTTGTAGAGCTATCAAGGAGATTCCTTTATAGGGTTTCTAACAAGATTGTGCCTAGGTCAAAGCTACCTATTTACTGGTATGATTTACAAGTGTCGAAGAGCTGAAATTTGTTTTTTGATATCTTGATCCCTTTAAGCAATTCTAAAAGGTCTAGAGAGAATGTTGTTTGGCAACCTCCTCTAAGGGGCTAGATTAAAGTTAATTTTGATGGGGTATTTAAGGGGAACCCGAGGCTTTCTAGAAGTGGGGGAGTGTTGAGATATGATCAAGGTAGTTTTATTTCAAATGTGGTACTCCCTCTAGGTACCCAAACAAATCACTATCTTGAAGTAGTGATAGTATTTATAATGGATTCAAACTAGCTCAATCTTAGGGTATTACTCTTAAAAAAGTTCATAACCCAATTTGGTCTATTGAATCTCTTATAAAGGACTTCCTACACATTATAAATTATTTTGAGGAATGTTTTATTTCCCATATTTTGGTGAAGGGAATAGGGTATCTAATGTTTATTGTTAACTTAGGGGTTTCTAAGCACTCTATCCATTATTAGGGTAAGCACAACCCATTACCCATCGATTTATCTTCCTCCTTCAATCATTATTGCTAAATGAGTTGCATGGAGGCTAACATTTAATACAATTATAAGTCAGGATCTTGCCATAGACTTTCTAAGTGATTTTTGGGCAAATTTCATGCATTCTTTATGGAGTATGAGTGGTACTTATTCTTATTTCTTTTGTCTCTATATAAAGCTACTCTTATTGGTTTTGGTGATGGATGAGGATAGAAGTAGAGTGGAGTCCACTTCCTATGAAAGGGGTTAAGAGGAATTTCTTGGCCTAGAAAATCATTGAAAAAGGGGCTTTGGCTCCTTATTTGCAGAAGCTTCAGAGTCTTAATCTAGAGACTACCAAAAAATTTGTTAGTGGCTATAATGATATTATTCTCTCTACATTTGGTAAAGAGATAACTAATTTAGATGATCTCATGTCACAAATTATTATTTTGTCAATGCAAGGGAGGAAGTTCTTCAAGGATAGAAAAGAAACAAACAATGCAATTAATTAATTCCTAAAGAGGAAAGTGAAGGAAAGACTCATAAAGTTGGCTTTGGGAAGCTATGACAAGATTTCAATCAAGAACATTTGGACCTAAGTATAATGTGGTATGTCACTCTTGACAATGGGTTTACTATGATTTATGGAGTGCATTTCATTCTCCCAAATCATTTTTGTCATAAGATGTTTGTTTCCTTTGTTTTTCTCTTTCTTTCTTTTGTAGATAATGGTATTAAGGAACATTGGAAAAACACAAAAAATATCATTCTTCATGAAATTTTTATTCTTCTTCTTATGGAATATATGAATGATTTTTCCCAAAAGTTGAAACCAAGAAGATTTTAAGGGCTAGAAAGAAACAGATGCATGTGGTGACTCATTACTCATACATAACTACTAACATAGGGGATAATGACATAGAGGATAATGATTATGAGGAGGGTTGGGAGGAATCTAAAGAAGAGTATTCATTTGTGTAGATGTTTTCTAACCCTCCCTTGGAATAAGATAAGAAAAAGAAGAAACAAATGACAAAACAAAAGGTGAGGGCTCATAATTTGTGGACTAAAGAGTTGCAAATAAGGGATGAGCAGGATGGCAAAAATATCAAATCAATTACAAAGCAAATTAAAAAGCTAAAAATTGGGGAAGGGTAGAATAAGGATAAAGCTAAAGATAAAGAGAAGGTGTGGTAAAACAAAGCTATTAAAATCCCTAATTATATTTTTGATAAATCAAGGAAGGAACAATGAATCACTCTTACTAGTTTCTCAGAGGACTTTTTTAACCTCTAGACTACTAGGGAAGAAGTATATTATGTTTGTGTGGGTTGCATGCAAAGTGGTAGCAGGAAAATTCAGTATATCTAAATGGTTTTCCTTGAGATAAGTAAGATTAATGTCAAATTTAGAGCTATACAAATTAAGATTGATGGTAACA
Source organism: Cryptomeria japonica (assembly GCF_030272615.1). Taxonomy (NCBI): domain Eukaryota; kingdom Viridiplantae; phylum Streptophyta; class Pinopsida; order Cupressales; family Cupressaceae; genus Cryptomeria; species Cryptomeria japonica. Next base: position 219,768,100 of record NC_081412.1, read on the forward strand.
TTGGTTGGACTAAGGACAGATCTAAGTTCCCTTCCAAATTAAAGGATATTTATTCCAAGTTGGAGGTTATGGCCAATGAGATTACCCAATTGAAGGATGATGATGATATAATGATTAAAAACTTAGAGGATAATGTACAAGAGGTCAACTTTAACTTAGAACATATGCTCTATACTATCAACTTCTTAATCCAAAATAGCATTGAAGTAATTAGGCTCATGCCCAAGAAACTTAAAAATCTCAAAGAGGAGTACTTTGTTAATTCAACCATGTTTGGTGACAAGAACAATGGCCAAACTCTTAAAAATAATTGACCTAACACATAAACATCTACCTAAACATCATACATATAATTCAATGCTTGCACTCAAATATTATACTTCAAAGTATTAAGTACATGATAGTAATGTCTTTGGGAAATATCTATGAAATAGGAAATTTTAATAATAAATAAATCTATAATTATTGAGCCTATCATAGGATTTATAAGAGCTTGTATAAAAAATAAAATATAAGGAATGCATTCTTAAATAGTTAAATTTATTAAAGTGCAAACATAATTTGATTAAAAAACATACATAATTTGATTAAAAAACATGAAAATATTCCCTACTTACCTCTAGTTTGATGTAGCCTAGGACAAAATCTTGGGATGGGGATGAATTTTTTAAAATAAAATGATAATTTTCTCATAAACATACACTCATTTTCTCTCATTTGTGAAACTATGAATGGGTAGCATTTTTTTATCTTTACAAGATGCATTCATGTTTGAAAGACTATAAAACAAGATCACATTTTATGGTCTATAAAATATGATTTTGTTGATCATGTTATTTATTTTTAAAATGTTATAGAAAAAATAACTCATTTTTTTTCTTTTATATCCTCCATTTTAGTGTACACCTAGCCCATCCTAAATTGAATCCATATGTAAACAAATTATAAAAAATCCCTCTCTACCCTAGTTTGGGTTTTGATAAATTTAATCATCAACCTTAGGGGCATTAGTTGCAAAGAGTGAATGTCCAAGCATGCTCATGAGATTTAGGTTCATGTGAACCATTAATCATGACATGTGGATCAATGATTTGACTAAAAACCTATATATTTTAATCTTGATAAAATATAATAATTTCATATGCTACAAAAAATTCCTAATCGATGAGCTCAAGAGGCTCTATAATGAAAGCAACCAAAGATATGATAGTAGAGATTATGTTATCTTTACATTCCCTAGAAGGCAACCCTATTTTATGAGGGCATTGCATTGTGACTATTTATTATATTGGATCGCATGCGATTAAGTGTTTGATAGTGTGATTTTCCTCTAGATCTCTAGTTGGTGATACTTGTTATGCCTTCCATACTTACCCCTATATTTTACTTGGTAAAATTCGAGTCCCCCTCTTTTTGTTTTTCTTTCCTACTTTTTCTTTGTTTTGTTTACCTTTTTGTGTTTTTCTTTGTGCTCTTCAAAGTCCCAGGCTCTAAGGTCTTGAAGGTTTCCTTCAGAACCTTGGACCCTAGGCTTCCTCTATGCTTCCCTCTCATTAGAGTCTTAGGTTCCAAAATTCCAAAACCTTAGACTTCAGTCTATCGCTCTCTAGAGTCCCGAACCCCAAAGTTGTGGTGTGTTGGATTATTTATTGCGTTTGGTGGTTTTCTATATTATAAAGTCATTTGAAGCTTATTTTCCCTAACTCGATAAAGGATAACTCGAGCTTTGTGACCTTGTTGCCCCCTTCAGTAATCAAGTGATCAATATTCCCCAAACCTTCTCAACTTCGGATTTCCATATTTTTGGAGTTTCATCACCCTGCCTTTGCTTGTTTTTTGAGGTATGGTTTCTTCATTTCCTCATTTTTCCTTGTTTTCTATTTCATTTTCTTATTTTTCTTATTTTTCCCACTTTTTTCTTCGTTTTCTTTCTTTCTAGTAGACAATAGTTTTTTGTCAATTAATTTGCCCTAGTTTCACCCCCTTTGCTATCATATTTGGAATGCTTCTTTTTCTACATGTTTTAGGTTTTCCTTGCCCTAGAAGTTGTTTAATGGTGTAGTGATAGACCAGTGATTCAGAGGTCTTGTCCCAATCATCCTCTTGAAAATAAATTAAGTTTGAAAACTTCATACTTTAGAGTCTCATACTCCAGATTCATCCTAGGCTTCAAGTTGTAACAACTTATTATTCCCCTAAACCTTAGGCTTTGGAGATTCTTTATCTTGAGAATTTTAAAGTAAACTCCAGAATTCTAGAATTTCAAAATTCTAGACTCTAGAGGCTTGGGAGAACCTTTACCATTTTTTCCTTCTGAAATCGATAAACCCAGAACTCGAAGTCCAGATCCCTTTAGTAATGAATTTATCTCACCCAGAACTCTAGAACTTTAGACTTTCAAAGGTCTAGGAAATTCTTTCCCAGGTTGACAAAAATGTGCCCTAAACCCTGGATTCCTAAGTTTGAAGTCTTCTGATCGTTGAATAACCCCAAAAATTCAAACTTTTAGACTTCAGAGTTTTGGGCAACCTTATGTTGTTTTTACCTACTATCTAGTCCAAAAATCCAAACCCGAACCCCAAAGTAGATTTATAGAGGAAGTACTCTAGACTTTTGGACTTCGAAGGTTTAGTCCACCCTTTCTCATTTTGGTATAACATGGCCAACAACCCTGAGACCTCAACCACAAAGTATTTTATAGAGGTAGATACTCTGGAAGTCTAGACTCCAGGGGATAATTATATAGGATTTATGTACTAAAACTTGAGAGCCTTGGGAGTTTGGAATTTTGAACCTTAGAGAAACTATCCATTTCATCCAATCTTTTGAGCTTGTATCTCCAGCATCCTTGGCCTAGAATCCTTGAAATTTTAGCGATAAAAGAATAATTCTAGGATTTTGGACCACAGGGTACTCAAAGGTCTTTAGGGATGAAAGTTCCTAGGACCCCAAAACCCTAGAGTCCGGAGTTCCAAACTCCCTACTCCAAACTATTTAAATAAATAATTTATATGTAAAGCTCATTGAGGGTGAATTTTATGAACATGTATGAAGTTTTTACTGTGATCTAACTCTGCAAGACTATTTGAGATGTCTTTTGGTGGAGACGAGATAGAGATTCCTAAGGTGAAAAAGAAGACTAAAGTACAAACAAAAGTTGGAGAAGGAACCCCTAACGATGAAGCACATTTATTAGGGATAGATATAGTTATCTAAGTTTTAAAATGAAATAAAATGGGTGATAGATACAAATATTGGCCATGTGGACATAGAGGCCATGAAGAATGTAGCATGGGACCAAAATACCATAGTGTCATATAGGAAAATTCAGAAGTTAGGATTAGCCCATGCTACCATCTTTCCTCAGGATTTACAATCACCACAATTGATGATGATAATAGCACAATATAACAATTAAATTACAAGACAATGCTTGGATGATAAGGGAAATGTCATTGTTGACTTATTCCCCAACATGGTGGAAAGGAAATTCAAAATGCCTCACCATGATCAAGTTTTGTTGGTAACTAAAGATGAATCCTTCAAACAGTATGCCAAGAAGATTAACAAAAACAAGGAATATTTGAATAAGACATGGTTGAAGGAACCTAATAAATCTAGCATAAAGGTTATTGATAGGATCCATGGGATTTACTTTCAGGATGTAGTTACTGATCTTGTAATAATGTTGAATAAGGAATTTGGGAAGGAGGAGTCTATATATTACTCTCCATGGATGCATTCCTACATTTTAACCATTTTAAAAGGAGAGTTATATTTTGATTGAGCCTAGATGATTTCAAATGGTATCCATAATCAAATCACCATAGTGACCAAGGCTAAGAAGTTCTTCATGACTTCTTATACGATATGGATGGTGGCTCGAGGAGGAGTATATCCATGACTTAACACATTAGAAAGAGTTGGAGAGGGTCCTGGGACAGTCACATTATGGAGGCACCTCACACAATTGACCTTCAAGGAAGCAAACAATCACTATGAAGGGTTAATGATGTATTTATCTATGCTATCATCAATAAGCTTAATGAAGATCTAGGAGTTTGGCTAACAAAAGAAGCCATGGGGTTAATAGATACATGGGGAACATGGTTCATCCAAAACCCCAAGCCTAAATACATTAAAATGATTGATTATCATGTAAATCCTTTTCTCCTTCCACGACATTGTAGCAATAGGATTATTTTATTGGAATTTTCTAGACAGATAGTGAAAGTACAAGCCTTAATGACTCTCAAGCATAAGCTAAGAGTTGATTTTCCATTCAAACTAGGCTACTATGAGTGGCCAAGCTTAGTAGTGACCAAGATAGATATACAAGAACTACAAGGCCTAAACATAAAGGAGTTAGATCATGAAAGGTCTAACTATGACCCTAAAGGGAAGATCAAGGCTATGATGCCCCAGACCTTCAAAGATCATGAAACAAAATTAGAGGATTTTGGGGCTGGTCTACAAGACAGTTTTGAAGAAAGGGAAAGAAGGTATTGCAAGTTCACTGCATACTAGATGAGAGCCTTCAAGGTGAAAGGGAACATCCCAAAAAAAATCTTGGATGATGGTGAAATATTGGATCCTCTATATGAAGATTATAAGGTTGCACATAGACCTCTCTTTCCATTTAGATGATTAGAAAAGGATGACACATATATAAATGTGGTCTCTACTGAGGGGTTGACCGAAGCTTGCAATGAGTCAATCTCTGGATCCTAAAATTACAAAGAAAAAGGACAAAGAAAATCATGTAGATAACCCCTAATCTAAGACCACTCAAGAGTAAATAAGGAAAGATAGAAAAGATAGGCCTAAAACAAAGGAAGACCTAACTGCCCTTGAGGAGGTAATGAAGAAGTTGGGTCAACAAATCTAGAAGAGCAAGTTCATAAAGGCTACTACTAAGGTAGGAGTTACTACTATGTTCTCAACTATGAAAACACCAAGAGTTTCCATAGCGATTACTCCTAGGAAAGGTGAATAAAGACAAATGGAAGGGCCATTTGATGTTGTCAATACATCATCTCAACTTGCAACAACTACACAACCTAAAATAAAAATTCATGAGGTTGGATATGATGACAGTGATGAGACAGAGATAGATATTGAAATAATTAAAGTTAAAAAATTTAAGGTTTCATCTCCCCAACATGAGCCTCAAAAAAAAAATCTAATCAAGAACTAGTGATTGAATAGGTAGTTCAACTATAGGATAATCCTACTTCAATAACAAATGCTACCAATAGTGGGTCCATAGCTTCTATCCAGGTATAGGATGAAGGAATAGTAGATATAAATATTGAACAGGATAATCCTAGGATGGTTCTCACACCTAAAGACCAAGAGAAGCTATTCAAGGAGGCTGAGGCAAAATTGAAAGAAGAGAAGCTCAACAAGGAGTCTAACTCAAAAAAAGAACAAGAGAAAGAAGATCTTTCTAGGACTTCCTCAAAGAAGACCCCTCAAAAGGTTCATTTTGAGGAATGTAAAGGTTAGGAAAAAGAACAGGTTCGCAATAGGAGATGGTTACTGATAGTATGGCTCTTTAGGAAGGGAAAAATTTGGATGTACCAAAATGGTTACAATTTAATTTGTATCAAAAGAAGAAGCCTATGATAAAGAAGGTTACCCTTTAACAAATGATTGTTGAGGTTGAAACCCAAGAAAACCAAAGAGATCCATAACACTGTATGCCACTTCAAATGATGAGAAAGGTGAATTAGTTACAGATGTGGTAATCCTGGCCAAAGATAAAGATGATCATGAACTAGGCCCCGCTGATTACCAAATCTCTCCAATGAAATTAGGCAAACAAACTAAGTGGGGAGAAGTGGAAACCTTGGATTGAGCCATAAAGACTATCAAAGTAAGAATGCAAAAGGAGTACTAGACTAAACAAGAATGGAAAAAAAAAAGTGGCTCAATATGAGCAACTCTTTAGAGACTTGGCCTCTCCTTTGACCTCTCCAGCATTAGGAACTCCAACACCTACCTTGCTCCCTTAAGAAGCAGTTGATACTTTGTATGCAATGAAAGGTAAAGACACAACCACGAACACATGGATTCTTAATCAAATGAATAAGATCAAATCGATTTCCTTATTAAATCTTATAGTGTGTATGAGGAAGCTACTTAGTTGATAGATGTATCATTAGCTTGTGCAAACCAATGGGGTAAGGAAGTAAATAAACTCCAAAGACATATTGAGATCATGAGAGAGATCAAAAAGATGGGAGAAAAGTGTTGGAATCCAAGAACACTAAGAGGGGGGGTGAATCAGTGTTATGTCGGATAGAGTAATTTTAAACTTATTAACAAATCCACTTATTAACCAGTATGCACAAAATAAAGTAACAACAAGTAATATCAATGCAACCACATGAGTCAACACCATAACACAAATATTTCTACGTGGAAAAACCTCAAAGAGTAAAAACCACATTGGGATTGGTGACCCATAATATCTATCCACTGGCCAAATGAATAAATATTACAAGAGAGGCATACACATGTAGGAAGGCACATTGCCTAGAGCACACTGCTCATCACAAATAGAGCCTCACTGACTACATATCCAAATAGTAGATTACAAACAAAAACTGAACTTAGAATGTGCATCTGCTATTCTAGATGAGTTTTGGTTAAAGCATTGTCTGTATTGGTTAAACTATAACCTCCCTTACTCGTATCTTCGATCGCTTCCCAATTCTCTAGACCAGTAATGAAGACCGATTGCGGATCTTTACATTCGCATTCTATTGATCAAGATAACATCACAAAACCTTTTGCATCACTTATCTCCCATATATCATCATCATTATTTAATGACCTAACCCAAACTAGCTTATATACCTATTTACATGGATAAACACAAATGCCTTATGTCATCTTACAAATGTATCATAAAAGATAAGACACATGTTGACCCAGATAAAATATAAATATAAAACATTAAGACCGTTGTCATTTCCATGCTTGTCAGATCAATCTCCTATGTCGGCCTTAGAATACCGGTTCCATGTTTGTCGGTTATATGCTTGTTAGTTCCCTAAATGCCAGTGAAGTGAATGTTGCTTATCTTGATTGTTGGATCTCCTAATAAGTGTGTTGCCAACAATGACAACACTTATAACTCAGATGAGTGTCAATTGCCAACAATCTCCCCCTTTGGCATTGATGGCAACACTCATGTGAAAAATGAATTGCTGAAGTGTTGTGCCGGTTCCCATCCAAGAACGGATCTCCCAAAGATGATTTCAGAAGACTACTCCCCCTGAGCTATACATTAGTTCTTATGTCCCTAGACATTTTTCACATCCAACTCTCCCTTTGACAGGAATACCAAAGACTAGGGCAAAAATAATAAGAAATGAAATTTTGTACAAACCAAAATGTGATTACCGGATCTAGATATCCTTGAAAATATTCGGATAAGCACCCTTTAAAAATGCCAAATAACTATCCCAGTCGGATTTCAAATTTCCCAAAATAGATACAAACCCATTCAATATGTAAGTGTGCAATTCTTCCTCTGTTAGGGTTGCCGGTGTGGGCAAACTCATATGTTCCATACATTCCTGCTTATGAAGTAACAAAGTATTTAGTCAGAGACTTACCAAAGCTCTCAACTCTTTGGCCCACCAGATTAACTTGTCTTTTTCCTTCTCTAGGGCTGACATTTCAGACTCTAAAAGCAAAATCTGACCATCAACCGTGTTGGTCAATGATTGAGTACCATCAAAACTTACCACAAGTTGTTCCAACTTATCCTTTTCCTCCTTAAACTTTTTATCCAAGTTTGTTGTTAGTTTTGTTTTGTTAGTGCAAGACCGGTATATTTGACTGCATTGATGAAGAGCCTCATCAATCCTTGTCATCTCATCTATCAGCTTAGCCTTGTCAGATATGATCATGTTATTACAAGTGACCTTCCTAGCTACATTATACCTTTCCACCAACTATCAGTTTGACACTTGTTGAAGAGTGTTATACTCTTTGACAATGTACTCAGTCAAACCTTTCAACATACTAGATGGAATACCTACCTAATCAATATTTTATTCTAGTGCAAGCTACTGCAAAATAGGAATAGCTTTCTCAATAACCTGCTTATCTTCTGACCCTTCCTTCCTTAATTTTTGAGCTACAACAAACATCAATTCAAAACTTCTCAGTTGCTCAATGTTCTTATTTCCAAGACAATCAAAATCTTCTTGACTAGATGAGTCAAGTGCCAACAATGAGGGACCAACAGTCAGTGAAGGTGTGGGTACCCGGACCTCAATCTGATCAACCTGACCTTCAACCTTCTGATCTACTTTATTCTTTACCTCCTCAGCACTAGTGGCTTCGCCACCTGGTGGAGTTATTTCCACTGGCTCAATCTCATGAACTTCAACTGTATCAATTACCAAAGGATTATCTACTGGTTTATTAATCTCAACATCCTATACAAGTGTAACTGTCGGAGGAATGTCCTCAAATGTTTTTCATTCCAAAACCGGTGGATCTCCACCTAGTATACCTTTACCTTTAGCATCAACTGAGATGTCTGGAATGTCAAACTTAGGCAAAATATCTGGTGATGTAAAGAAACCTAGTTTATCCACAAAGAATTTAACACAAACCTCATGAGTTTCTTTCACAATTTCATTTACTCTTCCCAACATAAGACTTATATGTCAGTGTCTACTCTGGAAAATTGTTTTATTAGCAAACTCTAGACATTGTTGCATCTCTTCATCATTCATAGCACCATAAACAATTAAAAATTCCTAAATCTTAATATTTTTATCCTCCTCAATAGCCGATAACCTCCTAGAATCTAACTTATTATACAAATTTATCAGTATTTGAGTCTCAATTTCAAGTAAAGCTTTCTTATATATGTCTAAATATAAAAAAATTGATTCTTCAATCTCCTTTTGTTCCTTATCATTCATATCACCATAATAGTGATGTATATTATTCAAAATGCCATCCTTTGTGATCCGATCAATCAATTCAGCAACAGAAAGAGGAGCAATAACCTTTACACTTTTACCAAATTTAAGAGTAATATCTAAATCTAACTTCTTTTTCTTACCAGAGGTGGGAGCAGACTCCTTGGTCGGTTTCCTTTTCTCAGTAGGCTTCCTCTCCTTCAAAATTTTCTTATTAGCTATCAAAGGAGAGACTATGGATTTCTGTAGATTCCCTTCCTTGGGCTTCTTCCTTTGAATCCTTATATAGATCTTAGGAATCTTTGGGATTTCTTCCTCAGTCTCAGAACTAGATTCAACAGGATCAATAAATGTTTATGGTTTCTTCCTCTTAGATAAACCCTTATCAGTTCCTACTGCTAGAGAAGCATGAACAACTATCAGAGGAGATGTCTCTGCCAAACCAATGACTTTTTTAATTTCAGAGGATATCTTCTGGATAGCCTGCCCAACCTTCTTGATTTGTCCTTCCATTTTCTTCTTGTTGAAACCAATCTTTATCTCATTTTCCTTCTGCTTAGTTGTTCCAAATGTTTTCTCTTTCTCATCAATTGGGGAATCTATAAGCATCTTGGCATAAAGGTCCAAGATTTGTGCATCAAACTCATAGCCTATCTCAGTAACCCAGATATTCCTAGGTTGCATTTCCTTCATCAAATTTTTTAATTTTTTTCACAATGAAGCATATGTCAGTAGAGTATTTATCAACAATATGCTTAGGGATCCTTTCCCTCTTCTTTATAACTTTCTGAAATGTTTTGAAATAAACCGACAAAATAGAGTCTCTGTCTTGCCCCAAGTTTCTCAATGCATCCTTGATATGTTTACCTACCGGTATATCAAAGGCCAATTACCTCTTACCGGATCCCAATATCTCATTCAAAAAGAAAAGCATGAGATAGACAATGAGATTTCCATACCGAAATGTACCTTTCTTATCTCCCTTAATCTTTCCCAAATTAGAAATCAACTCATCACACATCCACTGACAAAGATCATATTTCTCATTTTCTTTCACCATCTTGTGTGCACAGAAAATGTAGGAACTGGAAACAGAGTTCAAGCAGTTTGATTGAGCTACCTTGTATCCAATTACCATGCTTACAAATTGAACAACTTTATCTCAACACCGGTGAATCTCTAGACTGTCTTCACCAATATCTGAAACAAGCTTTCAGACCACTACCGGGGGAAATTTGGGATCTAACATTAATTTGCCTCCCCCTAAGTCCAAAGCCTTAGTTACCGGATAAGTTTCCTGTCAGTGCAGGAACCTTCTGCTCTGCCAGTTGGGTAACCAGAGAATTTACCTCTATCGATTGATCTTTAGACTTCCTAATCCACTTTTTAGCATGATCATGTCAGATCTCATCAACCTTTGTTTTCCTTTCTCATTTGATGTATCATTCCCCTCTGATGTATTCTTTCTTTTGTAATATTTTGCAATATGTCCTATCTTGTTGCATGCATAGTAAGTAACATTGATCTTCTGAATTGCATTGTTGAGTCCTTGACCATTCTTTGACCTACATTGATTAGCCATATGTCCAAACTTTCCACATGCATGACATCTCACATTCATTCTACAATCTTTTGTCCTATGACCATACTTATTACACTTTGAACACTGACCAGGAATAACATTATTATTTTGATTTGCTCTATTTCTGCATTGACTTGCTCTATGACCAAAATTATTACAAACAAAGCATCTACCATTAAATTTATGTGCATTAGGTTGCCTTACTAGTGATTTTTTATTCCGATTGTTTGGTAGATTCCCTTGATTTGCAGTACCGGAGCTTTCTCCATGCTCAAATCCAAGACCTCTAGTGTCTCCAGTGTCTCTTTGATCCTTCAATAATTCATCAAGCTTTGCAGAACTAACCCTAAACTTTTCTTTGTATTCATTTGTAGCATCCAGATCACTTCTTAGGATTGGCGTCATTATTTCCAACTCTTGCTCATTGTTTTGTGATTGCAGTAACTAAATTCTCAACAAATCATTCTCATGCGCCAACCTAATGCATTCCTCAGATCTGTCTTCAGAGATATAACAAGATTTTCTTCATTCTTCTTCCAGTATTCAATCTCCTTGGTCATCCTCATAGTCATGGCTTGCATTTCATTCTTCATGACATTATTCTCCCGACTCAACTTCTAACATAATTCCTTAAGGGCATTCTTCTCTTCATCATCTGGATTTTGTAAAAGTTCCTTCCTTTTAGCTTGAGAAGATGACAACCTCTCCTACAGGGTAAGAATAAATTCCTTTGCATAATTCAACTCATCTTCCTCAAGTTGTTAGACTTATTCCGAGGCATAAGGTTTTGATACCAATTGTTGGATTCCAAGAACACTGAGAGGGGGGGGGGGGGGGAGTAAATCAGTGTTATGCCAGATAGAGTAATTTTAACCTTATTAACAAATCCACTTATTAACTAGTATGCATAAAAGAAAGTAATAACAAGTAATATCAATGCAACCACATGAGTCAACACCATAGCACAAATATTTATATGTGGAAAACCTCAAAGAGGAAAAACCACGTTGGGATTAGTGACCCACAATATCTGTCCACCTGCCAAATGAATAAATATTACGAGAGGGGCCTACACATGTAGGAAGGCACGTTGCCTAGAGCACACTGCTCATCACAAAAGGAGCCTCACTAACTACAGATCCAAATACTAGATTACAAACAAAAACTGAACTCAGAATGTGCATCTGGTATGCTAGATGAGTTTCGGTTAAATAATTGTCTGTACCGGTTAAACTGTAACCTCCCTTACTGGTATCTTCGATCGCTTCCCAATTCTTTAGACCAATAATCAAGACCGATTGCAGGTCTTTAAATTTTCATTCTATCGATCAAGATAACATCACAAAACCTTCTACATCACTTATCCCATATATCCTCATCATTATTTAATGACCTAACTCAGACTGACTTATATACCAGTTTACATGAATAAACACAAATGCCTTATGTCAGCTTACAAGCGTATCACAAAAGATAAGACACATGTCAGCCCAAATAAAATATAAACATAAAACAATAAGACGGATGATGCTTCCAAGCTTGTTAGATCAATCTCCTATGTCGACCTTAGAATACCGGTTCCATGTTTGTCATTTATACGCCTGTTGGTTCCCTAAATGTCTGTTACCTTGATTATCGGATCTCCTATGAAGTATGTTGCCAATAATGACAACACTTATAACCCAGATGAGTGTCAATTACCAACAAAAAGAAGGTAAAAGATGTTGATGTCCTTGGTGATGAAGAATATGATTTTTTAAATAGGATAGTATAGATAAGTTGTTATTCAAGTGGGATGTCATCGAAGAGAAAAGGAATAAAATGATAAAGTGTCAACCATACCTGATGAATCATCTCAAGTCTTATAAGGAGTATATCACAGTCAATGTGGGACCTCATCTTTTATTGATTCAAAAATATCACTTGGATACTATGGAAGCCATCTTGGTAGCATGTGAAAAGAAGGTGGATGAGAGATTCAAAGCTAATACAAAGTTTGATGAGCAAGTATTAAATGAATGTGTGATCTTGATTGTGGCTACCTCTCATGTTACCAAGGTGGTAGAGGATCTACATGATGTAGTTGTCACACTTAGTGAAGTAATCAGAGTGGCTAACTTTAGGATAAGGTGGATAGATGGACCTAATGAAAGGCCCTTTGATCAATTCTTAAACAATTTTAACAAATTTAAAGAGAAGCAGGAGAAAGATCCTTCTGGGTAGTCTAAACTAGGAGAAAATTGATGATAAAAAAGGAAAAATGTGTCTTCAGTGTGCTAGCAGTGAAAGATCAACAAAAAGATGCTAAGTTGCAATTTTGTCAAAGAGATTTCCTTCCTTTATGACAACATCTACTCTTCTCTTTTGCATAGATTAGTCCTAACCAGAAGTAAACTCAAAGTCCAACAAACTACATGTTGTAATTCAAAGTTAACAATTGGACATTTTCTCTTTCTTTGGTGGTTCACTTTCAGATCATGGGAGAGTCTTGGGTTAGAACTAAAGTCAGTAACTTGTATGTTAACTAAACTTCCTTATTTTTAGCAACATTTGGGTGGGTTGGTATATGAATTTTTGGGATTTTTCCACCTATAAATTTAATTTCTTTAGGCTTTATAAAGATTGGCAAATTGATAATTTGAGGCCTCGAGATAGATTTCTTTAAGTTTCATGCTATTAAATTACTTTCAGTTTTAAAGGATATTTTGTCAAAACAATGGATTCAAGTGTTGGTGCTCATTTCAATATAATTTAAATTGTAGATTTGTTGTCTTGTTGATGTATTCTTGGTAATTCTAGTTGTGTCGACTTGAATTTCATCATCAGAATACTACCTGCAACATGTTAGCTTCACAAAATACAAAGGAAATTGCTACAGGAAATCCAAACTCAACCAATGAAACTACATGAATACATATGAAATAAAAATACTATTATTACCTTCATGATTTATGTCTCATTGTGTCCTAACTCCACTGTTCCTGGTTGCAGATGGTGTGCCCTCAGACAAGCACTGATAGATTCCAAGATGGCATATGAAGAATGGACCGATAACTGATAGTTAACTGATACTATGATATGCAATGCTAAATGATTTAAAGCTAAATGATTATGCTATTTTCTTCAAGATTAAAACTCATGGATGCATAAGTTTTCACAAATGATTAGCTTGAAAACTCACTTGAAGACTAACTTGAAGACTAACTCTTTCTCAACTCAAACTTTTGATTTTATAGACTTTGAGAGGATAAGATGATGTGGCCCAGATCAACGGTCATGATCAGATTTATAGATTTGGATGGTTGTGAGCAAAGGTGAAGGTTGAGAGAAAAGGGGAAGGAGAAGACAAGTTTCACTCATCTCACCTTGACTGGGTTGTTGGCTGAGGGAATCTAGGGATGGTTGGAGAAGATTTAGGCATGAGAGGACAAGTGGACTCAAGTCCTTCCTAAGATGTAGGGATGTTGGAGGGAATATAGAAGAAAATTTAAGAAATATGTGTATGTACACAATATTTCATTAAATTTGGAGGTTGGAGATAAATGATGAATTAATATTTAAAAAATATTAATATCTTAAGCCACATGATTGATGAGTTGGCAAAGGGAAGATGAAGTGGATGGAAGGTGAGTTGGATAAGGGATTAATTAATTTTAGAAATTATTTAATATTTGAGACTATAGGATAGAAGAATAATCATTAGATATTAGATATTCAAATAATTGGAGGAAATAATTAAATATTATATATTTAATTAACTTATTAGAAGAATAATTAAATATTAGATATTTAATTAATTAGAGGAATAGTATAGATGAATTAATTAATAAAATATTTCAATTAAATCAATTAATAGAAAGACACGAAATGAATTAAATAAATTAATCCTGTCAAATTAACTATTTAATAGAAGAATAAACATTAAATAAATATAAAATATTTATTTAACTGCTCATAGCCATTTTTATGTTTATACATTTTGCCCCTCTTCGAAATAATGTCAAGGCAACATTGTTTCAAAGATTAAATCAAGTCTCGATAGTGTACCTGATAGAGATAAAAAAATCCTGATTGTGTGCCCCCTCGGGAGATTGATTGTGAATTTGTTGAAAATTTTAGATAAGAGATTGATCTCACAATAATTGAAAAGGTCCGTTAATTAAATTTATTTATGAAAAATAAATATAATTTCCCCATTGAAAAACATTAATTACCCTTCCGAATAGTAAATATAAAATTAACCAAAGTTAATTTTAATTTCATCTGCATCCTTGTCAGCTTTGTGAAAGAAATTGTCTTGGTGAGGTGGCAAAATGGTGATCCCGTTGGAGAACCATCGATTTGAGTGCATTCGACGATATCACCGACCTCTTGAGTATGGGTATCTCATATGTATCTTATCCCAAACTTTTTGCAACTCGTCGTATGATTTTACATATTTGTTTAGCGCATTTTTTGGTTATTTTGAATTTCTTCGATTTTTGGCAATTATGTTTAGTGTTTTTAGTTTTCTTTGTTAGCACTTTTGCATATTTTGTTAGTGCATTTTATAAGTTTAGCGTGTTTGCACGTTTGATTCTTAAGGCAGCACTTTTGATTGTTTCACCCATATGCTTGAAGCTTTAGCGCTTTTGTTAAAAAGGTTCACACATATGTGTGGTTTAGCGCCTGCGTTCAATAAAATAGCGCTTTTGTTAAAAAGATTAGCGTTTTTTGTTTCTGATGAATGTGTTTGATGTTTTTCATAGTAAAAATTCACTTTGATGATTAGATTTAGGCATTTTGATGCGCAATTGTGATGAATAGGTACTTGATTGTTTGATTTGATAATGTTGATTGATAGGATAAACGATTGATCGATTTGATTTGATTGGATAGATTAGCTCTAAGAAACCTATTTAGTTTCTGATGAAGAGCATAGCAGAGTTTGATTGAACTCAGTGATTGATAGAAAAATATGATTGATAGGTTTAGATTGATTTGATAGCCTGATTTGCTTCATGTGAAAAGATTTACCAATTGTTGATGTGAGAGATTAGCAATCTCTTTGATTTGATAGATAGATGATTGATGATCAAATTCTCTTGGTAAACAAGAGAAACTTGATTTTCTCCAATGTCAAGAGAAATTCTCGGCGATGCGGCACTTAGTGCCAAAGCTTACACAGGTAGAGGTGAGACATATAGATGCTTGTGGATTACGCCACTTGTTATACATGCCTGATATTACCCATAATAGGGGATTGTTGACAGCATTAGCCAAGAGATGGCATAGTGAGCATAACACTTTCCACCTGCCCACGAGTGAGATTAGTGTGACGCTTGAGGATGTCTACATGATTCTCCACATCCCAGTGACCGATGAGTTGGTTCAATATGATTTTCAGGATCATGGAGGGAAAGAGGCGTGGAGAGACGTATTTGGTGATGAGAGAATTTTGAGAGGAGAGATCCGATGGGAGGATATGATTATGTATTATGAGACTTTCCCTGTGATTCTTGCAGGTTTGATTAGGGGATTCATCTGTCCAGACAGGAGATCTTGAGGTTTTGTTGTTGGGTGGGGTGAGATTCGTCAGATCATGATGCAGTGTTAGACTCGATATGCGTGGGGTGTTTGCATGCTTGCTCATTTGTATCATGATCTTCATCAGGTTGTTTTTTATGAGAGTGCTAGTCTATCAATAGGATGCACACTTTTGTAGACCTGGTGCTGGGAGCACATTGCTATTACTCGGCATATTCATCATAGAGTTCATGGTGAGAGGCAGCCATATGTTTATCTATATGTAGGTATCCTTACTCAGCATAAGCTGGGTAAGATGGAGTATTGGCATTGGGTTTTTGATTCACTAGATAGTGTTATTTGGAGACCTTATATCGATTGTGATCCATGGATGGATGATGCATAGACATTACCATTTATTATGCAGAGTAGATATCTCATTGGTCGAACTCCATACATTATTGAGAGAAAGTTGATTAGTCGCATTCTGAGATTGTTTGGTATCATTCAGTCAATTCCTACTAGTGTCACGATATATGCACAATAGTACAGAGATAGGCGAGATTGGGGACCTTCTTTGTCATTTGATATAGAACGTGCACAGTTTCTGGCTACTCCTAGGGTAGCTTATGATATGAGATTCCACATTCTAGATCCTAGGATTACTGTAGATTATGCTCAATGCATATTGACACACCCGCTTCCTCATATTATCGATCCAACAGATCCTCCTCCCAGTTTAGGATATGTGGATGATGATTCAAATGATTTGGTTATCAGGAGGTGGAGATAGAGATGAGAGATTAGAGATGCTCAGGAGGCTGGAGAGGATGGAGATGAGGGTGGAGATGGAGGTGGCGGCGGTAGGAGACCCAGACGGAGAGGAGGTCGATTGAGAGTCCGTGGAGGACCGTTCAAACTAGTTGGTAGGATTGGGAGACCGTTTCCTATGGGTGGGAGAGAGGTTGGATGAATTGGGAGGGATTTTGGCAGGGCAAGGATGAGATCATCGAGAGGGTTGCCCTCTATTTGAGGAGGCAAGATGATTGGGTTGGATGGGGGTTGCGGGAGAGGCATTGATTTTGGTCAGATTCAGCTAGACCCTAGGGTTATTATAGCTCATGATGGAGAGGATGAGGATCCAGAGGATCATGTTCCACTCATTAGATGACGAGTTCTAAGAGCTACTCAGACTGAGATTCTAGCAGGTGGACAAGGAGGTGGAGATGAGGGTATTGGGGTTCATGTTCCACAACAAGATGTGCTAGAGTAGGAGACCATGGATAGTCTTAGAGCATAGGTATATCGGCTTAGAGCCCAGGTACAGACACTCATGATAGAGAGAGATAGAGTTGTTAGGAGACAACAGGATACTCAAGGCCTCCTTGATCACATTCAGCAGGTTGGATTGGGAACTCTCTGAGCTGATATTGTTAGAGCACTAGTTCGAGCCGGGAAGGAGAATTCCCATTGGTGACAACTATATGAGGATTTAGTCGCAGAGAGACAGAGAGCAGGTAGTTATCATACCACTGTGAGGATGGATACTAGCAGCGATGAAGTCATGGGACCTACTCAAAGGAGTGGTGATCATGGGAGATAGGCATCTAGAGCATCTTCTCACCCATAGCCATAGAGACAGACAGAGTCAGGTGGTAGTGGTACAGAACAATCATGACTTGACTTTGGATTGATGAGGCACTTGTACTTTTGATCTGATATCATTGTATACTTGAACTTTAATTGTTTTATGATGATCTATATGGAGACATAGACTCTATATGATGATGATCTTTATTATGTATGTTACCCTATATGATGATGATATTTATGCATGTTACTCTATATGATGATGATCTTTATATGTATTGATTATATGGATGATGTTATGATCTTTATTATGCATTGATTATATGGATGATGTTATGATCTTTTGTATTCATTATGATGATGCAATGATAAATGTTTTTTGATTTCTGATTTTGATGACCTTGGATACAACTGAAAATGATTACTAACTTAAATGATGCAAATGCAATGATCTATATGGGAATGCAAAATGAATGATTATGTAATATGTTATTCAAATGTTTTTGACTTTTTATATGTAATACTTATAATGATTATGAATCTAAGTGCAAAGAGGTAACTAAATGATCTTTAATAAACTTTTAATGATAATGCAAATAATAATGATGATACACAATGTGCTTGATGAAATGCACTTAATTGAATGCAAACTTATGCAATGATTAAAATGCAACTAAATGAAATGGATGATGATTAAAATGATTTTAAAAATGAATGCACCTATAATGATCAAATGCAAATTGTTTTTGTTTGTCCAAGTATACTCAGTCTTTATTCATGACCATTGATCTATGAATAAAATGAAATGCTTATAGTGCAACTAACATTGAATGCTTATAATGCAAATGAATAATGAGCTAATCTAAAATGATCTAACTAAAATGATACTACCATTCTTCATATGCTTGTCTTGTAACAGTGCTTGATTTCATCATTGAGCTTTAAAATGTTGTAAGAAAATACAAGCAACTTGACATAATGATCCAAGATGACCTGAGTATTTCTTACATGGATTTTGATATAGCAAGTTAATACAAGCAACTTGATATAATGAATCAAGTTAACCTGAGTATTGCTCGCAAAATGGACAAGGATTATCTCCTTTCATGCATGACTCGGAATGTCCTCCTTGATCTTTTGTTGATCATATCCTTAGAAAAGTACATACCTTAATAAGAGATAAACCACAGACAACAATCAAAGAAAATAATCATGCCCCATCATAGCTTCTCTAGTCATGGACATCCTTGAGTCACATAAAGTACATGATTAGCAATAAAATCAAGATATAAACATTGAATCTCACATGTCGTTCACATATTCTAATGGTCATTTACTGATATAATCATCTTGATGAATGATCTTTGATAATCCTTTATTACTTGCTTGTTGATTCTTCATTTTCTAAGTTTCACGATTCAGTTGTTATAAGATGCCTTGATTTTCGTTGCTTGGTATCTATTTCAAAATCCTAGATGTTTTGGGTTTTTCTAATTTTTCTGAATGTTTTGGATTTTCAAATATTTAAAAGATCACCTTAGAAAAAGGAATCGGGGATTTTCCCCCAACGTAAACAAAACTATATTATGGATGTCTGAATTGATCAAGATCCAAACCATGGAGGGATACAAATGTAGATTGATTGATTCTGATAAAATCTAAGACAACGACTACGCCAAGTATGTCAAATATTGATAATTGTTGGTAAGCTACATATTTTCTATGAATGGTTCAGAGCAATGGATGCGAAAGATGGAATGGATAATCTCGGAAGCGATAGATTGGATATGATGGAGTGGATAGGTGTGCAAAGCAATCTCATAGATGGAAGAACTCACTATTTTTTAGATAGTACATGTTTACCATGTTTTCACCATTTAAATTTATTGTATTTATTTCTTTTCATTTTTTTGATTTTCTTTTTTTTTCTTTCTATTTTCACTATTTTATGCTTTTTAGGGATTTTCTGTTTTTCTGATTTTTACTGATTTCTTCAAGATTTTATATGCTTTTATTGATTTTTTCGAAGACTTTATATCTCAAGCATAGAACTTCTTGAGATGAATAAAATGGATAGGCTCATCAAACCAATCACCTTCAGGGGTGGATAACTTGTATGCTCCTAAGCCATATGTTGCTACTATGACAAAAGGTCCTAGCCAATTTGGTTCAAATTTACCCTTCTTTTCTTGGTCTTGTTGATTTCTTGGATTCTCCCTTAGAACTATATCTCTAAGCTAAAAAAATGTGTGGCTTGACTCTGTGATTATAACTTCTTGCCATTCTCTGTTGATATACTTTCAAATGATCTGTTGCATTTTGGTAGTGTTTCTGGATCAGTTCAAGTTCTTGGAGTCTAGAGACTCATTGTTCTTCCTCTAGTATAAGACCTTTCAAGGAAACCCATAGAGAAGGTATCTCTACTTCTGTGGGTAATATGGCTTCTGATCCATAGACTAAGTAATATGGAGTTGCCCCCGTTGGTTTGTGGATGTTGGTTCGGTATGCCCAAAGAGCAGGATTTAGCTAAATGTGCTAATCTTTCCCAGCTTCATTGACTATTTTCTTCAATATTTTCAAGATATT
This sequence comes from Cryptomeria japonica, assembly GCF_030272615.1. Lineage (NCBI taxonomy): Eukaryota > Viridiplantae > Streptophyta > Pinopsida > Cupressales > Cupressaceae > Cryptomeria > Cryptomeria japonica. Next base: position 219,788,317 of record NC_081412.1, read on the forward strand.
CTTATTTGATGCCTCTTCTTGACCATTTCCTTGTGGATAATACGGAGTAGAAAACCTATGTTGGATATGAAACTGCTCACATAGTTCCTTCACATCTTGATTCTTAAATGGTCATCCATTGTCAGTGATAATGGTCATAGGAACTCCATAGCGACAGATTATATAATTCAAGATGAATGATGATATTTGTTTTCCTGTCACTTTTGTCAGAGGTACTGCTTCAATCCATTTAGTGAAATATTTAGTAGCAGTTAGAATGAACATATGTCCATTAGAGGATGAAGGATTTATCTTTCCTACCAAATCAAGGCCCCATTGAGAAAATGGCCATGAGTCGGCCATAGGATACAATTCTTGTGCTGGTGAGTGAATGAGATTCCCATGGATCTGACATTGTTTACATTTCTCGACATATGTGAATGAATCTCTCTCCATAGTAGGCCAATATTAACCCATACAAAGAAGTTTCTTAGCCAGTGTTAATTGACTTGAGTGTATGCCACAAATACCTGCATGAACTTTGTTAAGAACTTTCTCAGATTCTTCTTGTTCAAGACATCTCAATAAAGTACTATCTAGACCTCGCCTATATAAGGTATCGACAATAATAGTATATCGAGATGATTGATGGATAAAATGTCTTCTTTGATTGTGGGATAGGTCAAGAGAAATGATATTCTCTTTTAAGTACTGATAGGTTTGGACGTATAAGGATTGGCTGATTCCCGGTATATGGCAAGTCATGTAGGTATGTTGGGATTGAATGGTAGGAGTTAATGTGTCTTCCATGAGGAATTCATAACATTGTTGATTCTCTTGATTCTGCAAGAGAGATGCTATTGTAGCCATTGCATCTGCTGCTTTATTCTCATTTCTTGGGATTTGAGTAAATGATACTTCTGCAAAGTGTTTTTTAATCTCTTCTACCAATTGTTTGTAGGGCATGAGCTTGTCATCCTTAGTTTGATAATAATCATTTATTTGGTTGTTGATAAGTTGTGAATCACCATAGACATTTAATTCCTTGATATTCCATTCAATAGACATTTTGAGCCCAATAGTCCATGCTTCATATTCTGCAGTATTGTTTGTGCATGGAAACCGCAGTCTATATGATTTTGGAATTGTGTGTCCCTGAGGTGTGATGAATAGAATTCCTACACCTGATCCATATTGTGTATAAGAACCATCAAAGTACAATTCCCAAAATTTTGTACTTACTGTCAAAATTTTTGTATCAGGAAATTCAATGTGCAATGGTATCTCATTTTGTAAAGGTGCTTCATCTAATTGATCAGCAATGACCTGTCCTTTGATAGCTTTTTGATCAACATACTCTATATCAAATTCACTCAATATCATAACCCATTTGGCTAATCTGCCTGTCAAAATAGACTTTTTCAACAAATACTTTAGTGGATCTATCTTTTCTATTAGTTTCACAAAATGAGTCAGCATATAATATCATAGCTTCTGAGATGCAAATACAACTGCTAGACATGTCTTCTCTATTGATGTATAATTCATTTCATAGCCAACAAGTGTTCTACTGATGTAATACACTGCTCTTTCTTTTCCTTATTCATCATTTTGATCTAGGAGAGCGCCTAATGATACGTTTGTTGTCGAGATATAGAGAAATAATGGTTTCCCTTTGATTGGTGATACCAATGCTGGAGGATTCATGATATATTCTTTGATTTGCATAAAATCCTCTTCACATTTCTGATCCCATTTGAATGGAACATTCTTATGTAAAAGATGAGTGAATGGATGACATCTATCTGCTAATTGAGAGACAAATCTTCTGATTAATTGAAATCTTCCTTGTAAAGATTGTAATTGACTTATATTCCTAGGTGACTCCATCTCCATGATGGCTTTGACCTTTTCAGGATCTACTTCAATTCCACGGGCTGATATAATGTACCCAAGAAGTTTTCCAGAGGTTACTCCAAATGCACATTTCTTTAGATTTAAACTCAACTAATATCTTTCAAGCCTATCAAAGATCTTGCTTAAGATGTTCAAATGTTCTTGTCTTGTATGAGACTTTGCAAGTATATCATCTACATAATCTTCCATAAATGTATGCATCATATGATGGAAAATTGTCATCATAGCCCTTTGATAAGTCGCTCCTACATTATTAAGCCCAAATGGCATAATAAGTACCCCACACATAGGTGAATGTTGTCTTTTCTTGATCTTCAGGGGCGATTCTTGTTTGATTATATCCTGAGAAGCCATCCATTAATGAAAACATCTCATGCCCTGCTGATAAGTCCATAATTATATCAATGTTGGGTAGTGGGAAATCATCTTTGGGACATGCTTTGTTCAAATCTCTGAAATCAATGTAGACTCTTATGCTTTTATCCGGCTTTGACACTGGTACAATGCTTGAAACCCATTCTGGATAGGCAACGGGTCTTATAAAACCCACATCTAATAGTTTCTTTAGCTCATCTTTTACAAGAAGAGAGATGTGTGGATGCATCTTCCTTAGCTTTTTCTTAACTAGTTTTTCTTTTAAATCCACATTGAGATGATGCATTATAAGATCTGGATTAAGTCCTGGCATGTCTTCATAGGATTAAGCAAAATTTATTTGTCTTTGTCTAAAGAATTCTATGTATTATTTCCTCTCTTTATCTGATAATGAGGTAACAGAATGAAGTATCTTGGGATCCTTTGATGTGCCAATGTTTATTGATTCTGTTGGTTCTATTAGAATAGCAGACCTCTCCTGAAAATATACAAGGAGAATGTCAAACTTTCCATCTTCTGGTGCCTCAAAGAGGTTTTCACTGTCAAATACATCCTTTTTTTTTCCTTTTGATTGATCTAGTGTTGCCATGAAATGGTTTTCAATAGTAGGTCTCTTTCCTTGTTTTATTTCAATTTTGTGATTGGAAAGTTTGGCATTCTCTTGACTGTAAGAAATGTTACTTGATTCTGCAATGGAAGATATCTTAGGTTTTATGAGTTCGACAACATTAAGATACACAGCTAAGTCATGATCATTGGAAAATACATCTAATTCAAGGTTTTCTAGATTATCCCAATCAATTAGTTTAGGATGAAGAAGGGGTAAGTCATAATCATTGTCATCGTTAGGTGCTTCAAAGTTCATGACATAATGGTCATAATTTGGCATAGAGTAGGTAATGTCATAGATAGAATGATCTTGAGGATTATCTCTCCCAAGTGTTCTCCAATTAGTTCTAACAAAACAAGTATTAGTATTTTGTAGTTCACACTAAAATGGTTCTTCATCTAACATTTGTCCTTTAAATGAATGGATTATATCAACACACACGTCTTTATTAGTGCAAGTTCCTTCTTGATTATTTTCAATAAATTCATTTGCATTTTGAAGTTGGCATACTTGTGCGCATGATATAGAGGATTCTTTTGCTAGCTTTTGTCTTCTTTCAAACTTAGCTTCTTCTAAACTAATAGTCAATCTTACTTGACTATCTCTTAGTTCTTCTATGGTTCTGGCATATCTTGGTACATCTTGCTCTTTATTTGATAGAAATCTGATATTTTCATATGCTTTATCCATATCTATTTGTACTTCTTGTGGTGTTACTTCATTGTCTTTGTCATCCCCTTTCTTTTGTTGTCTTATACATGCCTCTTTTCTCTGGATTCTGGGTTCTTCTTGTCTCCTTTCTAACTCCATCTTTTGTTTTGTAATAGACAAGTCTTGTTTTGTGATAGTTGCTTGCTCTTCATTTTTTTCTTCACTTAATATACTAGATGAGACATCTAGACCCATTCATATTCATTTGAATCTATCTCTGAACCATTGTCTAGGACTATACCACTATACCACAGAGGAATGTAGTATGGTGCAAAACGTTCCCTGATTTCTACCATCTCAATTTTCATTGCTTCTGGAATATCTTGTTCAGATTTTGCACTTGCTTGTATTCCTTGAACTTGTTGACAAGATTCTTCTTTTCTTTTGATTGCAATCTCTTCTTCTTGTTTCTACTTATTGGCTACTTATTTTGTTGCTTGACGTAGCTTTTCTTACCATTTTTCTTCTTTAGAGACTGATTTCTTTCTCCACTTTGGTTGTTGATGATTATGTTGCTTTTGATTTGATTTTAGATATCCAAGTCCCGATTTATCTTCTTTAGCTTGTGAATGGGGACAAATAGGTTTTGAAATACCTTGATGTCACTTACCAATTGGTCCTTTTCCTCCATATCCCATTTTTTGCATGATCTTATAACCATTGCCATATTGTTCTATGGGAATATTGATTTCTGCAGTTGCTGCTATAGTTTCATTTTCATCTTTGTACAACCAACCAAGAATGTCCTTGTCTTCGGTTTCTTCTTCAAGTGTTCCAGCTCTAACAAATGCTCTGTTAAACATGTCTTTTTATTTCTCTAAGGTCTTTGATTGGATATTTTTATGCTTTCCATATGACTTAGGTGAAAGTGGAAAATTAGGCAAAGAATATTTTCCCATTCCTTCATCATTTAATTTGAGCTTTTTCTCAAAGGTTTCCCATAACTTTTCTTGGATCTCTTTGGTAGGATATACTGATTCTCTATTATGTGGAACTCTTGTATCTTGTGTTGGCTTCAGATTATTGCAATATTGGCTAGAGTCTACAATTATAGTGACCTCTTGTCCTTCATGAGGAAATTTTACACATTGATGATATGTAGAAGGAACTTCTTGCATGGTGTGAATCCATGGTCTTCCCAGAAGAATGTTGTAAGAGAGGTTCAAATCTAAAACCTGACATAATGTATTCCTTTCCATAGGTCCCATTTTGATTGGTAACACCACAGTTCCTTTAGAAGAACGCTCTGCTTCATCATAAGCCTTAATAGTTATTTTCTTCTTTGGATCTACTACATTTTTTGAATATCACAAATCTTTTATTAAACTTAATACACAAATGTTTAGCCCACTCCACCATCTATGAGTACGCGTTTGACACAAGTTTTATTAATGGTGACTTCAACATGTAAAGGAGCATTGTGAGGATGTTGCAAGGACGCATCATCATTTTCAAAAAATGATAAGCAATGAGGGGCTATAAGGTGTCCCACCATGTTTTGGAATTGATCCACATCCAAGTCTTTTGAAACTGTTGTTTCCACTAAATATTTTTCCAAAATTCCCTTATGCATAGGTGAAACTTTGAGAAGTTCCAAAATTGATATTTGAGCGGGTATTCTCTGTAATTGCTCTACTAAATTGTATTGTTGTGAAGTGGATGTTGAGTCTTTTGTTATACCCAGAAAGGTGACCTTCGCTTTGCTTCTCGCAATGACATTGATTGGTTCTGAAGGTGGATTATCTTTAATAATGATGGCATTTACCACATCATCATATGTATAAGTATAGTTCACTTTGGATTTTCCTTTTTCATCTTTTAATTGGGATTGTTCACCTTTGTCATAATTCAGAAGTGGAGTTTTGAAAGCTAGGTGTGATTCGTTTGTCTTATGGCTATCTACTGTGATAGTTCCATTATCAGTTAGATCTTAGATAAGGTGTTTCAATCTTTGACAATCATTTGTTTGGTGTCCTTTATTCCGATGGTAATTACAAAAATGATTGTCATTCCACCAATTAGGCTTGACTTGTGGCTCATAAATTCTTGTTTCCGATAAAGCAATCAGTTTGTTTGTAAGAAGAGTTTTTAAAGCTGATTCCAATGGTTCTCCAATGTTTGTGAATTTCCTACGAGGATTGGAGAAGAAAGACTTGGTTTTATTGCTTTATTGATTGTTATTGTTTGGGATTTGACTTCATAGATTAAAAATTGGTTATTGTTTTGTAGCACTATTATCGTCATTTCCTTCGTTGACGACATTCCTATTCTTTGACCAGAACTTGGGTTTGTAATTTTTGTCATTATTATTGTTGTTGTTGTAAGAATTATTGTAAATTTTTATCTCACCTTTCTTTACCATCGCGTTTTCTATTTTCAGACCATTCTCAATCATCTTGGCGAAGGAGGGAGGACATTGCATTTTTAGTCGATAACTCATTTCACTGATAATATTATCAATGAATATGTCCATCTTTTCTTGATCAGATACATCTCTTGGATACCTATTAAACATATGTTTCCATCGCTGTAAGAAGATCATAAAATATTCACCATTCTTTTGTTTAACATTGCATAAATCCAACATTGTTATCTCATTCCTTACATTGTAGGAGTATTGTGAAATACATCTATTCATGAGCTCTTCAAAAGATTTGATTTTGGATGGTAATCTTGAAAATCATTCCATTGATTGTCCATTTAAACTCCTAGGGAAAAGATGCATTGGGTAAGTTTTGTCGTGTGCAAATTCCATACTCATAGTACAAAACTCCCTAATGTGATCCTGAGGATCAGATTTTCCATCGTATTTGTCATATTTAGGGATCTCGCAATGCTGTGGAAATGGTACCATATTTAATTTTTTATCAAAAGGATATGGGCAGATATCTTCCAATGAATACTTCTTGGAGCTTGTTCCATTTTTCATATCTTGCATCTGTTGTTGTAGAGTTTGCATTTGTTGAGTACGGTTTAACAATGGATTATCCATATAGTTTCTCCTTATTTTTTCGTAAATTCTTTTATCACTACGCTCTCTTCTTGTGTCATTGCATTCTTTTCTTGTCTCTTCATGACTTTCTTTGTTTACATCTTCGTTGTTTGGATCATCTATGTTTTGGGTGTTACTTGCCTCCGCATCTTGTTTCAATCTTTCTATGTTAGTCTTGTGGCAATTTAGCTCCTGATTTTGTCAACATCAAAAGATATTTCTCTTTTGGTTTTTCCAATAATTTTTCCATTAGTCTATCAAATTTGAAATCTTTCTCAAGGTCTCTAATGGTGTTATTGATTGCTTCTTCATCAACAATAATATACCCAAAAGTTTGTAACATCAGATTATCTTCTTCCTCCATTTGCTTTTATTGTTTTCTAAGTTGTTCATATTGAGCTCTAGTCCAAACTGGCATGTGATTGTTTCAAATATTTTGAAGCTTCCAAAGGACAGCTCAATAAGTGATTATTGGTTTAGGAAGATATGCTTTGTTGATTTTACCACTATTGTTTTTTCATTGTGATAAAGCATCTCTTTGTTGGAAAGCACGTCCTTGCAAAATTTCTCCGTCAAACTCTGTCCCACAGCCACGTAAATAGTGACAAAAATAGTGTAGGAATGTCCTATGTTTTAAGAAGATCTTGCGATTGATATACAAGAATCTTATTCTTTTCTGAGTAGCTTTATAACTGGGTTTTTTATTTCTTAAGGCGATACTTAAAAGTCATATAAGCATCTGATAGCTTACAAGTTTGTTTGATTCCAAGGTTGGTGCAATTCTGATTTTGATATGACCTAGGTTCAAAATAGGAAAGATATATCCAAGATAATGAACACAAGATGAATTGATCAAGCTTTGTGATAGAGGATTTGATATATCCTGATGAGAAACTTGACAATGATGTTGATTTTTGCACTTAAAATGTTTTGAATCAATAGCTTGTTGAATGTTTATGCTTATGGAAACCCTTTGGAAATGGAATGTTGGATTAGTAACCTAGTTATTGAACTAGTTTGAAAATGTGTGATAGTTTAGAGACAAATCTATTCAAGAAGTGTTTTGATACTGATGTTGAAATTTTGGTTTGATATGCTTTTTAGATGTGAAAAAGCCTTTGTGCTAGCTCTTGTGGCAAAGAGTGTTAACTTATGAGATAAAAGCACTATTTTTTTGCTTGAAAGCGCTATTCTGATTATGTTTCAAGGATTTTCCTCAAATCCTTCAACAAGTTATTGGATTTTCACTCATTTTTAGATGATGATTTTCTTCAATTTTTTACCATTTTGAACATGTCATAGACATAGAAGACACAATATTTTTGAAAAACAAAATGCATAAGCAAGTACGAATCCTATGGCAGGTTGAGACAATAATTGTTGAATCTCACATGAGGTTTCCCCCAAGGCTACGCTATTCAAAGCAAATATTTAGATGCTTGACCCCACTGGCTCCACCCTCGACACTCACTTCTCCGGGGCAGCCAAGCACCAGTTTCCATGAAAACTCCCCATGGCAAACTTTATATCTCTACTAAGAACCATATGTGTGTGAGTTACTTCAGAGGTTCGACCTCCTGCGCCAACAATTAGAAGGATTTTGGCAACTAGTACAAATGGTTTTTAGTAAAGGCTTTCGGTCATGTGGCCATACATGCGGCACTTTCAGCTCTGTAAATACAGAAGGTTCCCAGCCTATAGAGGTTACACTCCATAGGGTTTATGGGGAAACATAGTGTCGGTATGAACTTATCAGCACACGCTGCTTGTAACTTTCATCACAAACATGATTTATTTAGAGTGGATTGGAAGGACTCGGTATTAGCTCGTTTCCACTTTGAGTCATTCCCCTCTCAATGGCCCCCTCAAGGAAGCTCGGGAAGGTAGGCCCTCTAAAGGTTATATATAAAAGAAAGTAGATCTGGTTTTTGGATCACCGTATGATGGTGAGAGCATACTTACCTACTACTTCATCAAGCACGGAAAACACAAGTTCATTTTAGCCTTCTAAAATCTATGTGCAACTATTTTAAAGAAGTCAATCAAAATGCAAGTTGCATGTTGTTAATTTATCCCCCTTAGTTAAGCTAAATGACCATGACATGATGTGTTACTTTCCAAAATAGAACTCTTAATTAACTAGGTGAGGAAATGTATAAAATTTACTTTAAAAATAATCCTGTACGTGCATATCAGTAGTTTAAAATATTTAAGTTCTTGGACGTTTGGACCTGCAAGAAAATTCTGTCAGTTCCAAATAAAAGCGCTATCCTAACAAATGCGTTGTCTTTCACCTCTAAAGCGCTAACCTAAAGGACAAAAGCGCTAACCTGAAACACAAAAATGCTGCTCTGCGGACTAAGAAGCGATAATTCTCTGACAAAAGTGTTAACCAAACTAACAAATGCACTAACCTGAAGGACAAAAACATTGTTCTAAAGATTAAATGCGTTGATTTATAAACAAAAGCGCTAACCTATCAAATAAAGGGGTTGCCAGAACTTACACAATCATGAATCTGTATTACAAATGCATTAAATTTTCTTTTTGGAAGAATTAGACAGGATATTAGAAAGAATATGCGAGGCTTTGAGCCCCACGGTGGGCGCCAGAATGTGTCGACTTGAATTTCATCATCAAAATACTACTTGCAACATGTTAGTTTCACAAAATACAAAAGAAATTGCTATAGGAAATCCAAACTCAACCAATGAAACTACATGAAATACATATGAAATAAAAACACTATTATTACCTTCATGATTTATGTCTCATTGTGTGCTAACTCCACTATTCCAGGTCGCAGATGGTGTGCTCTCAGACAAGCACTGATAGCTTCCAAAATGACATATGAAGAATGGACTAATAATTGATAGTTAACTGATACTATGATATGGAATGCTAAATGATTTAAAGCTAAATGATTATGCTATTGTTCAAGATTAACAATCACGAATGCATAAGTTTTCACAAATGATTAGCTTGAAAACTCACTTGAAGACTAACTCTTTCTCAACTCAAACTCCTAATTTTATAGACTTTGAGAGGATAAGATGATGTGGCCCAGATCAATAGTCATGATCAGATCTACAGATTTGGATGGTTGTGAGCAAAGGTGAAGGTTGGGAGAAAGGGGGAAGGAGAAGACAAGTGTCACTCATCTCACCTTGACTTGGTTGTTGACCGAGGGATCTAGGGATGGTTGGAAAAGATTTAGGCATGAGAGGACAAGTGGAATCAAGTCCTTCCTAAGATGTAGGGATGTTGGAGGGAATATAGAAGAAAATTTAAGAAATATGTGTACGTACACAATATTTCATTAAATTTGGAGGTTGGAGATAAATGATGAACTAATATTTAAGAAATGTTAATATCTTTAGCCACATGATTGATGAGTTGGCAAAGGGAAGATGAAGTGGAGATGGAAGGTGAGTTGGATAAGGGATTAAATAATTTTAAAAATTATTTAATATTTGAGACTATAGGATAGAAGAATAATAATTAGCTATTAGATATTCAAATAATTCGAGGAAATAATTAAATATTAGATATTTAATTAACTGATTAGAAGAATAATTAAATATTAGATATTTAATTAATTAGAGGAATAGGATAGATGAATTAATTAATAAAATATTTTAATTAAATTAATTAATAGAAAGACACGAAATGAATTAAATAAATTAATCTTTTCAAATTAACTATTTAATAGAAGAATAAACATTAAATAAATATAAAATATTTATTTAACCGCTCATAGCCATTATGTGTATACACTAGTATTTTTTTGATATTATGCAACTTTCGTGATTGAAAGATTGATCTAAATATTTTGTGCTAAACTTATTTACTTCATGAATCATTCTATGCATGTTAATGGTGTATGAGGTTGAAGGGAATTTGTGAAAAAGGAATATGAAAGTCATAAATTTGCTTCATTGACATGTTGAATTTAATGGATTTGATATTTTATATGGATCAATTTTCTTAATATTTTCTTGAATCGCATTGATAATGATGTTTTAGTGAAGTATTAGTATTGTTTTTCCTCTTGTTTCCCTAATCTATCTTTTTGTCTTTTGTTTCTTAAAAGTTAAGTTTGTCTTTAAAGTTAGTTATAGCAAGTTCACCCCTTAAATGGTTAGTCACATCAACATTACGTTATCCTAGTATAGTTGAGACCCATCTTCCAAAGACCTCGGGAGCTCAAGGATTTCCATTCCTACCTCTTTCAAGAGAAGTTTGTTAGTAATATCAAACTTTTGTTGTTTTAACTATCAATAATACTCTTGTGAAGAGCTTCCTCTACTAGTATATTGTAGTCTTTTTAATTTCATAATAATATACTAGGCAACTTTTGGTGTGTGGATTTTTTTGAGCTCAAAAGGTTTCCCCACATAAATCACTTTTTTGTATGAATGGTATTTATGTTTAATTTTGGTAACTATTATAAATATTTAAAAGAAATTAATAACTTTGTCTCAAAATTGGTGTAGGAAGTTCTTATTTTGCTAACTTAGCTTCCTTACACAAATAATAGTAGATAACATGTTTTAAGGGCTTTCTACATGGGGTAGAAAACTAAATGGGTTCGATTTCAACAAAAACTCCACCATATGTGTATTTGAGTCAAAGTGTTACTAGGTTTGGTGGCCTCTTCGAAAGTATCAATATTTTACCGTTATGAGAATCACTGAGATGCAATATGTGACAATTTAATCATTCATTCTAATGAAAGATGGGTGCATGTGAACCACTACTCATGTAATACGTGTTAATAATTGACTCAAAAACTATGTACTTGGAAATTGAGAAAATCATGATTTGGCACACTAGAAAATACCTAATGGATGATCTAGAGGAGCTTTAATGAATAGTTCATAAGGAATAACACTTACTAAAGGCATTTCAAATCGAGTAGAAAGATCACTAGGTTGTTGAAATTAAGGATCACTGAGAGGGGAGATGAATCAGTGATCTATCGGTTAGGAAATTTTCAGACTTAACTTTAAACCACTAGAAGCATAAACATGAAACTAAAATACAGGAACATAAAACAATCAACCACAAAATCATAACATCGGATTTTAACGTGGAAACTCAAATGGGAAAAACCACGGTGGAATTTGAACACAATATTATTCCACTATAGCCAGTAGAAAAACAATATTACAATATGGAGAATGCACAAGCATTCAAGCACACTTCCTAGAGCTCGCTGCTCAAATACAACTAGGGCTACAACCTCGAAAGGCTCACTGCCTCACTGAATAATTACAATGATGAATTAGAGCAAATAAAATCCAACACAGCATCTGCAATGCTTGGATGAGTTCAGATTAAGTGCCAAATAAATTGATTGAATCACCTTTGCTATTCTTCTATGTTCTGCCATGTTCACCGTCTCAGTCAGCTACCGGATCAAGAATGTGCACATGCAACTACGCCAAAATGGATTCTCGATCGCCACTTGCTTGCATACAATCATTTCATGCATCATAAAGATCATCTACAGGGTAAGTGCACCAAGATGGTGAACAAAAAGGGGGTATAAGTGGCCACATATTTTCTGAAAACAAGTAAACCTGAACTTCTAAGAGCTATTTGAAGGTCATGCACTCAAAACTAGGAGTTGAGAAAACAATAAGAATTGTAGTACTCTGAATCTAGTTTCTAAACTAGTAATTTTTTAAAAAATTGGATAAGATTAAGAGGGTCAAACCTTTCACGCAAGAAAAATTGTTCCTAATTTTTTTAGAAAAATCTAACATAGTTGTTTTTGTGCACTGCACAAAATATATAGTTAGATTTAGTATTTTGCAAAACCCTTTAGTAGGATGATAGGTAAGAGTGAGATCTAGAAGTTGTGTATTTTTTTGTAATTTTCCGTTGAGTATTTTTTTTTTTATGATTTTTGGAAGTGAGTGCATGCTGAAAATTTGGTACATGTTCATGCGTTGGGCATAACTTGCATCAAAATAATCAAAAATGCAATTTTTTGTTTTTTTAAGTGTATAGAATCTAGTGTAGAACAATAATATATAATTTATTTTGAATTTGGTCAAGTATATAAAAATTTATTAAAAAAAATGGTAGACATATTTTTGTGAGGACTGTTAAGGCACTGATAAAGAAAATTAAAGTTTACTATGCTAATGTTGTCCAAAACTAGAAAATTTTATATGGTTAGAAAACTAAGAAGATGTCTGAGATTACGGTGGTAATTTTAGAGATACCCACTTGATCATTTATAAACCTGATGATGATGAAGTCAAGAAATCATGTTGGAGGATGAAAAAATTTGTAAAGGGACAAAAAAGGGGGGGAAATGAGCTTGCAATCCTTAGGGTCATTTTCCAACCCTCTTACCAAGCCAAAACCCGCACGGGTTTTGAAAAAAAAAAAGTACTATTTGTAGTTTTAAATAACCCGTATGGGTTATGTAAAACTAAAAATATATTTTTTTGTTTCACAAAACCCATATGGGTTATGAAGAACTAAAAACATTTTTTTTTGTTTCACAAAACCCATACAGGTTATGAAGATATAATAATGTATGCTTGTAAACTTAACATTTACTACACATGTTTTAGACATACCTAGATAATATGTTGTTGGTGTAAATAATTATTCATCATGGATATTATTACACTTACTTAAGTTTACTTAGGATAATGCATTACATAGTAGTTTGGATATGAGACACTTGGGTGTTTGTGCCTCATTGGGATAGTGTGTGTAGGAGAAATTCCACCTCTTATGGTGTTGATCTTGTTATTACACTATCATATCCACTTATTGTGGAGTGATAATTCCACCTTCGGTGGGTGATCCACCTCATGTGGAATATTATATTATTTCTCCTACCTACCCACACCTATTTCCTACCTACCCTTGTTTCTCATTGAGCCACTTGTCATATTTGTGTGCTCATACATCCATATGGCCTTGCCTATATAAGCAGGCCTCTATTCATTGTATTGGTTAATCCAGTTGATCATTTTTATATTGATGAGAATACAGTTTGTTCTTGTCATTCTATTGTCTCTTTTATGCTTTTCATTGTGCCCTTGATCTTGGCAAAATCCAACATGGTATCAGAGCTATTGGGGCTTCGTTGATCAGTTTTTGGAGACATCGTGGAAGGCTTCTATTTTCGGATTTGGGGATCTTCATTTTTTGGAGGCATCATACAGCGATTTGGACATCACCGTTGAATCCAGGAGGCCATTTCCATAAATTTTGACTATAAAGTCGACCTATTTTGGTGAGGAAAATTTTTTTCCCCAATTTGGCTATATCGTACGGATTTTCGATTTTTTATATATTTTTTCAAAAAATATATATATTTTTGTTTTTCTGAATATTGTTTTGAAAATCAAAAAAAAAAAATCAAAAAAAAAAAATTTTGAAAATATATCAAAAAATCCGAACCCAAAATATTTTTTCAAAAAAAAAGGGGAATTTTTTGGGGGGTCCGAAGACCCCCCCCCGTGCTTGCCGTACCTGCAGGTTCGCAGGTCACAATTGCCGCAGACCCGGACTCCGTACACTGCTCCGTCTGCCGCGCCGGCGCCTCCCTCGTCCTCTGTTCCGACGCCCAGCATCCTCTCCCGGCAGCTTCCGGTAGAGACTCCTCCGTCCGAGCGCCTCGTCCCTCGGCTCCGCCCGCCGTTCTGCGCCACCGCCCGAGCAGTTCTGTCCGTGCCGCCGCCGAAGACCCTTCCTCCGCAGCGCCACCCGAAGGTCTCCGCAGCGCGTCTCCGGCAACCGCTGCGGCCTCCGGCTTCCGTCCGCTTCCGGCAACAGCGCGGCCGCCAGCAAACAACCCTCCGGCAGGCCACCTCACCCTGACCCAGCCACGTGGACCGCCAACAAGCAGTCCGTACACAGCCATCTCTACCGTACTGTGACACGCAGATCTGATCCGTACGACACGTCATTTAGCCACGTCGCATATTCCGTACAGTACGGACTGCACAGTCAGCAGGCCGAGTCATCCGTCCGTACAGTACGGACGCCCAGTCAGCCAGGCAGCGAAGTTTTCATGACGGTCATACGGCCGTCAAATTTAACACAGTGTTTTGCTGACGTCAGCGCCACATCAGCATTTTTTGAAAATTTTTAAACCCCTCTCCATTGGGCTTTTCAGTTTTGCAGTCCAACTTTGGAAGGCCATATCTTGCTCATTTTTGCTCCTTTTTTGGTGCAATTTTTTTTGAAATGGGCTAAAATTTCGTGATCTTCGCAGTGGTGTGGTTATTTTCTGATTTTGATGCACAGGTTTTTCGGAATTTTCGGATTCTCTCAGCTGTACCTGTCCAATCCTCAATTCTGCAACTTCAAAGGCCTCGTTTGAGCTCATACGACCTCCTTTTCAGGTGCCGTTTTTTTTGAAAGTGCTTATTTTTTCGTCTACTTTCAGAATATATGATCAGATTTCAGAGATTTTGAGTGAAAATTGTACTTTCAAATATTGGTCTTATTTGGCCTATTAGGTACTTGTAAATTGCTTGGATCTTAGCTAGATCTCTTGCATTTTCAGTTGAGTCTCTTTTGGCCTTCTTGAGGCAGTTGTAAAATTGTAAATCAGAAGTCCACTTTGCCATTTTTTGCAAGTGGCCCATTGTATACGCACTACTTATAAAGTGCCAAAATCATCACATTTGGGGGGGTTCTTTGATTGAGTGAATTTGGGGGGGTGTCTTGTGTGATTGTGCCTCTTTTGTGCTCTTTCCATTCTTGTTGCAATGAGTCCTAATAAGTTTCCACCTTTAACTCCACATAATTATGCATCATGGAAAATTAAAGTATGGAGTAAACTAATGGAAAAGGGTCTCACACACTACATAGATGGAACAATAACAGCACCACCTGATCCTAAGGCTGATCCAAATGCTCAATTAGAATGGCTCACTAAGAATTGCATGGCTCTTGGAACCTTACGCAAGTATGTATCAGATGACCTCATTTTCCACATTGAGAAGTGTAAAACAATTAAAGAGGCTTGGGATATGTTTCAGAAATTGTATGGACAAGTTGATGAAATCAGAGGCTACCAGATTGATAATGAGCTCACCAACTTAGATCCCAAGAATTTTGATACAATCCAAGATTATGTAACCAAAGCAAATGAGCTAAGAGCAAAGCTAAAGGATTGTGGAATAGACAAAAAGGATGCTCAATTGATATTCAACTTGTTGGACAAGCTTGCACCAGAGTATGCAGCATTTGTATCAAGCTTCCAAACTCATCGTTTGACAGTGGGGAGTTCTTATGTTATGCCTTCTTTTGAAGCTTTCACAGAAATGTTGATATTGGAACAATCCAAGTTGTTGAACATGGGGCTTCTCAAGTCTTCAAAGTCCAAGGCTTTGGTAGCAAATCAAGGAAATCAAGGAAGTCAAGGCAAAAATTCCAACAAGAAGAAGAAGCAATCTAATTCTCAACCACAACAAGAAAAGGGCCAATCATCCTCTCCATCACAAGGCAATCAACAATCCTCTTCCAAGAAGGGGACAACACCTAAGAAGGATAAACCAACTTGTGCATATTGCAAAAAGTATGGTCATGATGAGCATCGATGCCACGCAAAGCAAGTTGATGAGTTAACCAATCTTCTCAAGAAAAACAACATCAACTTGCCATCCGCCTACACAAAGAAGGATTCATCTTCTTCCTCCTCACAGTCAAAAGGAAAAGGGCAAGCATTTGTGGCTAAAACAGGTTCTTCACAGCAATGGATACTTGACTCGGGTGCCTCCTATCACATGGGTTCTACAAAGGAGCAGTTTTCTTCATTAGAGCCATCTAAGGTACCTCACATTTACATAGGTGATGATACACAAGTAGAGGTTGAAGGGAAAGGTTCAGTTGACATGGATGATGGAACATTTGAGAATGTTCTCTATGTTCCTAACTTGTCTACCAACCTTCTCTCCATCTACCAAATCACTCACTATGGGAATGGGAAAAAAGTTGAGTTTACACCAGATTCAGTTGTGGTAAAGGAACTTGATGATGATGCCTTGGTAGCAGTGGGACAAGTCAATGACAACTCAAGGCTTTACTCATTTTCCCACTTTGTGCCACGTTCACCTTCTAGGGCCTTGCTTACTCATTCAAATTCAGAAAGTAAGCTATGGCATGAGCGGTTTGGTCACCTCAACTACCGCTATCTACAGCAGCTCAGCACTAAAGACATGGTCACAGGTCTTCCTCGAATCAGCTTTTCAGAGGGTGTATGTTCAGGTTGTTCCATGGGCAAGCATCCCGAAGAGAAATTTGATAAAGAGAAAACTTGGAGAGCTTTGGAAGTTCTTCAACTTGTTCACAGTGATGTAGCAGGTCCATTTCCAGCACCTTCATTTAGTAAGGCCCGCTATGTTCTTACCTTCATTGATGACTACTCCCACTTCACTTGGGTCTACTTTCTCATTCATAAGAGTGAAGTATTTGACAGATTTCAGGACTTCAAGGCTCGTGTGGAAAAGCAATCAGGGAAAGTGATCAAGATTCTTCGTACAGATAATGGCAGGGAATATGTGAACAAGAGACTTGAGGACTTTTGTACATTTGAGGGGATTGATCTTCAGCATTCTGTTGCATACACTCCACAGCAGAATGGGGTTGCAGAATGCAAGAATCGAACTCTCAAAGAAATGGCTAGCTGTATGATTCATGCACGTTCTCTTGATCCCGCCTTTTGGGCAGAGGCTATCAGTTGTGCCACACACATCCAGAATCGGGTTCCTCACAAAGCTTTACAAGGTATTACTCCTTTTGAAGCTTGGGTTGGTAGGAAACCGATTGTGAGACATTTCAGAGTCTTTGGGTGTCCAGCATGGGCTCGCATACCTCCACAGAAACGCAAGGCATTGGAACCACAGAGTCGACCTTGCATATTTGTTGGATATCCTGAGGGTGTTAAGGCATACAGATTGATGGATCCAGCGACACATGAGGTATTCATTGAGAGGAGTGTTCACTTTGAGGAAAGCTCTCCTAGCTTAGCCTCTCTACCTCCTCCACCTTCCTCCATTGTGGATGGTGATGTTAGTGATTCAGATGATGAGACTCCCTCAACTCCGACTCGCAGGGTTACACCTCCGCTGGGTCCATTTGTAGTTGAGGTGCCTCATTCTCCACCTCCACCTAGACCTCGTTGGGCTCGACAGACACTTGAGTCCGCGGGTTCTCTTGTTGGGGATCCTTTGGATACACGGAGAACACGATCACAACATCAGGATCATCCACATGCATTTATTGCTACCGCTTCCGATCCACAGACATTCAGGGAAGCATCAAGGGTTCCTGAGTGGGACCAAGCTATGGAGGAAGAGTATAGTTCCTTGATGAGGAACAACACATGGGATCTAGTACATCTCCCTAAGGGGAGAAAGATGGTTCGATGTAAGTGGATCTATCGAACTAAGTTTGCAGCGGATGGTAGTGTGGATAAGTATAAGGCTCGGCTTGTTGCCAAAGGTTTCTCGCAGGTTGCAGGTGTTGACTATACTGAGACCTTTGCACCCGTAGCTAAGATGAACTCCATTCGTTTGACACTTGCTATAGCTGTAGCTCATGGTTGGGCTGTACATCAGATGGATGTGAAGAGTGCCTTTCTTCATGGTGATCTAGATGAGGAGATTTATATGGAGCAGCCACAGGGTTTCATCCAGGATACTTCTTTGGTTTGCAGATTGAGGAAATCTATCTATGGCCTTAAGCAGGCCCCCAGGGCTTGGTATGCCAAGATGGATTCCTTTCTACTCTCTGCAGGTTTCACCAGGTGTCATTCCGATCCGAATGTCTACATTTTGCGACAGGATGACTCTCACTTGATACTAGTACTCTATGTTGATGACTTGATCATTACAGGGAGTACTACATCCATCATTAGCAGGGTCAAATCTGCTTTGCATGACAGATTTTCTATGACTGACTTGGGTCTTTTGCACTACTTTCTCGGGATTGAGATTTCACAGTCATCTTCCGGGATTACTCTATCGCAGCCCAAGTATGCTCTTGATCTACTTGCACGCTTTCATATGGCTGATTGTAAGCCTGCCCCGACTCCCTTTCTTTTAGGAGTCAAGCTTGAGGCTCAGTGTTCTTCTCCACTAGTTGATGCCACTTTGTATCGTCAGCTTGTGGGTAGTCTCATCTACTTGACTCATACACGCCCTGATATTTCATTTGCAGTTGGCATGGTTTCCCGCTTCATGCAGGAACCACATGAGCTTCATTGGAAAGCCGCCAAACGCATTCTACATTACATCCAGGGTACACATCACTATGGGATTCACTATGCAGCAGGCACAGGACTTCGCTTGGTTGGTTACACAGACTCCGATTGGGCTGGCGATCTAGTTGATCGTAAGTCTACTTCTGGTTACAGTTTTCACCTTGGTTCGGGCCCCATTTGTTGGCAGAGCAAGAAGCAACATGCTATTGCTCTCTCTTCGACTAAGGCTGAGTATCGAGGGGCTGTTAACGCAGCGACTGAGACCATTTGGCTCCAGCAGATTCTCACAGAGTTTGGGTTTACTACTCCACGGCCGACAGTCCTATATTGCGACAATCAGAGTGCCATTGCCATCTCGAAGAACCCGGTCCAGCACCAGCGGACCAAACACATCGAGATTCATATGCACTATATCCGAGAGCTCATCCAGGAGCAGGTCATTGATTTGCAGTATTGTTCTACAGCAGAGCAGGTTGCTGACATATTCACCAAACCTTTCACCGAGAGTAAGTTCCAGCAGTTGCGAGCTCTCTTGGGGGTGCGGGATGTGTCATTAGGGGGGGTCAGCTGACTTCTCCTTCCTATCTTATGGGGGGGACTTTTTCCTCTTTGAGGTTTTGTCCTTCTTCCTTGAGATTCTTTTGTACATTCATCTCTCTTTTGGGGGGGAGTTTTTTCCCACTGGGTTTTCTCCTTTTCTCCGTTTGTGAGAGATTGCATTGCATTGTTTTGCTTGCATTTGCATGTTGTACATGGGTTCCTATCATGGCCTCGTAGCCGGGACCCATCTTGCTTAGTTGCATTGTAGACTTAAGTGCATTCCCCTAAGTTGCACTTAAGGGGGGGTGTTGGTGTAAATAATTATTCATCATGGATATTATTACACTTACTTAAGTTTACTTAGGATAATGCATTACATAGTAGTTTGGATATGAGACACTTGGGTGTTTGTGCCTCATTGGGATAGTGTGTGTAGGAGAAATTCCACCTCTTATGGTGTTGATCTTGTTATTACACTATCATATCCACTTATTGTGGAGTGATAATTCCACCTTCGGTGGGTGATCCACCTCATGTGGAATATTATATTATTTCTCCTACCTACCCACACCTATTTCCTACCTACCCTTGTTTCTCATTGAGCCACTTGTCATATTTGTGTGCTCATACATCCATATGGCCTTGCCTATATAAGCAGGCCTCTATTCATTGTATTGGTTAATCCAGTTGATCATTTTTATATTGATGAGAATACAGTTTGTTCTTGTCATTCTATTGTCTCTTTTATGCTTTTCATTGTGCCCTTGATCTTGGCAAAATCCAACATATGTGTTTATGTATGTATATATGCATTTCTATAGTTATATATACATATATATATATAGATAGATATATGTTTGTATACATGCATGTATCTCTTGTTTTCCTCTCTCTCTCTCGTCTTCCTTCCCCCATCATTGTCTTTGTCTATTCTCAACCCTAATTATCTTCCTTGAGTTCTATCTCATCTCTCTCCCCCTCACACTTCTCTCTTTTTTGATTCTCTCACCCTTTTCTCCTTCTTGTTCTCTCTCTACCTCATGTCCCTCACCCTCTCCTCCTCCTACTCTCTCTTCCTATCCCATTCTCTCTCTCTCTCTCTCTCTCTCTCTCTCTCTCTCTCTCTCTCTCTCTCTCTCTCTCTCTCTCTCTCTCTCTCTCTCTCTCTCTCTATCCTTATGCTATCCTATTCTCACCCTCCCCCTTCTCTCTCTTTCTCTCCCCCTCCCTCTTCCTCTCCCCCCTCTACCTCCCCCTCTCGTTATCTTATCTCTCTTTCTCTCCCTCTCTCTCTCCTATACTCTCTCTCTCTCTCCCTCTCCCTCTCTTTATCCTATTCTCCCCATCTCCACCCTCTCTCTCCCTCTCCCTCTCTCCCAATTTCTCCTCTATCTCTCCCCCCCTCTCTCTCTCTCTCTCTCTCTCTCTCTCTCTCTCTCTCTCTCTCTCTCTCTCTCTCTCTCTCTCTTTTTCCCAATCTCCCTCTCTCTCCCTCTCCCTCTCCTTTTCCCAATCTCCCTCTCTCCCTCTCTCCCTCTCTCCTTCCCTCTCTCCTCTCGCTCTCTCTCTCTCTCTTCCTATCCCCTATTCTCTCTCTTACCTCCCTCTCTCTCTCCCTCTCTCTTCCTCTCTCCCTCCTTTTTCCTAATATCCCTCTCTCTCCCTCTCCCCCTCTCCTTTTCCCAATCTTCCTCTCTCCCACTCCTTTTCCCAATCTCTCTCTCTCTCTCTCTCTCTCTCTCTCTCCTCTCTCTCTCTCTCTCTCTCTCTCTCTCTCTCTCTCTCTCTTTCTCTCTCCCTCTCCTTTTCCCAATCTCCCCCCCTATCCCCTCCCTCTCCCCCTCTCCTTTTCCTAGTTCTACATAACCTGTATGGGTTATGTAGAACTAAGGCCAAAACTTCTAGTTCTAGATAACCCATACGGGTTATGAGAAATTGTGAACGTTGAAAATATGAATATATTTTAGTCCCAACGGCCTAAAAACCAGCATTGCAAGTTGTTTGAAGGCCCCACTCCTTCTGCACATGATTTTCTGGGACAGTAACAGTCAGGTTTTCATATTCTTTTGTCACTTTTTCTTTGGAATGATTGATTTGTCTCGTAAATTGGATTGTTTTTGAAGTTATTTTATCATTGTTACTTTATATTATAACAAAATCATGATCATTTGTTGTTTTTTTTCTTTGATCATGATTGATTTGTCTTGTATTTTTTTATTTTTTTTTAAAGACTATAACAAAATGATGATCATTTGTTGTTTTTTTGTTGTTTGATTGTGGATTGTCATCATGATGTTATGTGTAGGACAATGGGAAAGAACAAGAGATGAACAAATGAACAAAGAGAGGCAGAAAAGGAAAGACAAAGGGAGTGTATAAAGAGATTATGTGAAGGTACGTCATCTAATGCACCAAATCAAAATGATCCACATACACCAATTCAAATACATATGATGAATGCAATGAACATACACCATTTGAAAATGATTCGGTGAGTGCACATGTTAATGAAATTGAAGAAGATATACCATTTGAATTTGATGTGATCAATGCACATAATGCACCTAATGAAAATGAAGAGCATGCACCAATCTTAACACCTCTTAGAATAATTCGTAGAAAACCAAAGTTCCTAATAGATATTGATGAAAATATTGTGAGGCCAATGCATGATAAAATATCTTAAAGAACTTGTAGAATAATGGTTAGAAGAATTTGGAATAACCATTTTGAAAACTTAAATCCAAGTGGAAGATGCCAATTAGTTGTTGAAATGATTAAAAATCTGAAATTTAGAGAGACAATGAAAATTTTGGGGTTAAGAATATCCAAAAATAATAGTGAAAGAACCATTATGAGAAATCTTTTTTATGCATACCAAGGCATTGGTTCGAAATAATGCACTAAAGATGCTAATATTACTCATCGTGTCCTCACATCAACCATAATGGGAAAGGAAATGAAAAAATATTGTTTAATAAGCAAAACAAGCAAGTCATTAAGGATAAGTAGAACCACATTACACTATGCCTTAGAGAGGCGAGAGAAAATCGAGGATCCTAACAATAATTCTCTTTGGGAATTCTCGAGTAGACTCCAATGCAAGGAAAAGGTTGTAGTTGATGCACTAAGAACGTTAATTGATAAATATTGGCATGACAACACAAGGGTTTCACCCAACCAAAGAGATGTTGTTAGAAGGCGAATTGGAATCAGTAATCGCGAGCCACATCCAAAACACTATTTAGATACCACTCAAACACAATTTTATGAAAGGTTTCTTCAAAGATTTCCTCATATTAAAATTAGTCAGATTTTTTGAGATGACAAAACCATTTTATGTTAAGATTAATCATGCATGTACTACATGTTGTTGCAGGGTCCATGTTGAATTTTCCATGCATTATGATAGTTATTGCTATATATGTTGTACTTTGCACAGTAATGATGTTTTGCAGGAATGTGGTCTACAAGCACCTCCTAAGTCACCGAGAGAATTTATTTCAAGTGTACTATGTAGACGAGATGAAGGGTGCATTTACTATAAGTTGATGTGTTTGAGAGGTTTTTGTCCTACATGTGGCGGTTTGCAACAGTTGCATAGATGCCTACATCTAGATAGCACACATGAAATTGGTAAAGAACCAGTTTCTATTGGAAAATATAAGTCACTCACAAATGGTGTTAAAGATGGAAAAGAATTAAAGAGGTGTGAGTTAGTGAAAAGGGATATATGTGTAGCTGATTTTATGAAGATGTTTCAAGAGAAATTAGTGTATGAGTACATAGGTCACACACATAGAGCTAGGTGGTTAGATGAGAAATTCAAGTTTTGTAAGGACACTTTTCCCCTCGGCACTATTGTCTTTGTCGTTGATTTTGCTGATAATTATACACTAAAGCCACAAAATGAAGTACAATCTATGTATTACCACTCTACACAAGTTACAATTTTTGTACACATAGCATTCATGCATGCACATGATAGCACCAAGGAGGACAGAAAGGTTATAAGTGAATATCACTTCTATATCAGTGATGATCATACTCATTCCTCAGAGTTTGTGCAAATATGCTTTACAATCTTCTATGATAGTTTAAGGGAAAGAGATATAAGATACGACCAACACTTAATATGGTCTCACAATTGCACCGCACAATTCAAGAATGCAAGGATGTTCTACTGGTTGACTAGGATGCATGTGACAAGTGGTGTGCAAAATTTTTGGAATTTAATTGAGGCAGGGCATGGAAAGGGAGAGCATGATGGTGCGGGAGCATGTGTGAAAATATCTCTTGCCAAAGAGGAATTGAAGTACGAAGGTGGTGCAATGTTAATAGATGCAAAAATAATTGTGCAATGGTGTAACTCTACGATGGGACCAGGTAATGCAAGTAAGTCTATGGTTTCTAGATATTCTTGGTTAATAAGTGAATCTAACATTGAAAACTATCTATATTGTTGTACACTTATTGGATCAAGTGACATGCATTCATTTAGAAGTTCAAATGCAACATCACTAGTTATTTATACTAGATAGATTGCATGCTTTTGCTCTTCGTGTATGCATTTTTTGTGGGATGAATGTGAATCAAAAGAGTGGGTTGACCAATGATCTTGTAGACCTTTGCAAACCCTAGATACATATCAACTTCCTAGAGCACTACAAATGAACAAGAATGAAGCATCAGTGGATTTTGACCATGTATCAGACATAGTTGAACCAAGTAAAGGGTTGCAATTTGCTACAATTTTAAGCTTAATTTATTAGTATTAACTTATGTTGATTTTGGTATTAACTTATATCCTTCTATTAAATGTACGTCATCAATATGCAGTTATTGCGGATGAGAACAACGAAGAAGGAACATATTACTTTTCGTGTCGTTGTATTGAGGCCAAAAAGAAATTGACTTCTACAGTGGTTGATGGAGAGGGTATTGAGTACCCAATAGGATTCGTTGTTGTGACAGGGACATGGCTTAGAAGGTACCATTGTTGTGTTGAGTTGTATTGAGACCTCTTAAACTCATTTATTTAGCAGTCGTTGTATTGATTTTGGCATTAACTTATCCTTCTATAAAATGCAGGTACCCTATCAGATTTTATAATGCCTGGTTGTTTGAGGACTTTGAGACACATAGACATATTCTCCATTACTCAAACCTTCTTGTTTCAACAAATATTCATTTGATTAAATATTGTGGTAGACCTCTTAACAAGGATTTTTGGAAAGTTCATGAATCAGACCACGAGGCAATACTTGAGACACTAAGGGTTAGAGCTGATCCAGAAGGTTCATTTGATTGATTTTGGGCCATCTAGAAGAATAATTCTACAATATGGTAGAATAATTTTGACAATTATGTATATATATTTTACGAAATGTTGCAACTTCACTTTTTTGGATGTTCTCTACATGCATATGAGCTGTGATATGCATGTGAGCTATAATGTGCATATGTAGATGCCAAATTTTGTATATAAAAACATCAATGAGTTGTAATGTGCATATCTAGATGCTAAATTTTGTATTAAAAGACAACAATGAGTTGTAATGTGCATATCTGGATGCTATTTTTTGTATAAAAAAACAACAACGAGTTGTAATTTGCATATTTAGATGCAAAATTTTGTAAATATAAATAGTAATGAGCTTGATCGTTTATATAAGATGCCAAATTTTATATATGAAAGTGTTCATGGGGCTGATTTGCAAATTTTGAGAGCCCAAATTTGTACCATTTGATTATAAATACATTTGTAATAAACTTGTACCATTTGATTATAAATTTGTACTATTTGATTATAAATAACTGATTCTGACATATGTTAAATAAATTGCAAATGGGTATCTGAATATCCAATTTTTTTCCAGATGTTTTGGGAAAGTTTTGAGTTATTGTTGAATTACCCAATTTGAAGGGCTAGTAGGAATAGTCTGAAACCAAGAGAGACCTTTTTAGGTAGAAACAACATGACCCCATAGGTTCAAATGCATCATTCATAAGTGCCATGGTCTCTGAGTTACGCTATGTCAAAGTTTGACCATTTTTCCCACTTTGAGCGCTCAAGGGAAAATGTCGCTACGAGGTGGCTCGTAATGATCAGACATCTTGGGGAGCAAGACAAGGGCACACCTAGTGTAAAATTGACCACCTGGATGCACTCACACTGATGGTTCATTCCCACGACAAGAAGAACGAAAGATGCACTATTTTGCCACCTCTCACTCACGATTTTTGACAGTTTTTTATGCGACAAAAAAAATCTCACCACAAGAAAACGTAGTCGAGTTGGCCGAAATTGAGAGAATTTTTTTTAGGCAGTGACAACATGACCCCATAGGTTCAAATAGATCATCCATAAGTGCCACGGTCTTCAAGTTACGCGATGTCAAAGTTTGACCATTTTTTCCACTTTGAGCACTCAAGGGAAAACGTCGCTACGAGGTGGCTTGTAATGATCAGATGTCTTGGGGAGAAATACAAGGGAACACCTAGCGTAAAACCAGCCACCCGAATGTGCTTGTGCTGACGGTTCATTCCCACGACAAGCAGAACGAAAGATGCACTATTTTGCCACCTCTCACTGATGGTTTTTGATGCGACAGAAAAATATCACCACAAGAAAACGGAATCGAGGTGGCCAAAACCAAGAGAGGATGTTTTAGGCAGAGACAACATGATGCCATAGGTTCAAATGGATCATCTATAAGTTCCACGATCTCCGAGTTATGCTACGTCAAAGTTTGATTGTTTTTCCACTTTGAGCGCTCAAGGGAAAATGTTGCTATGAGGTGGCTCGTAACGATCAGACATCTTGGGGAGAAAGACAAAGGAACACCTAGTGCAAAGCCAACCACCCAGACGTGCTCACACTGACGGTTCATTCCCATGACAAGCAAAACGAAAGATGCACTATTTTGCCACCTCTCATTGACGATTTTTGATGCGACAGAAAAAATCTCACCACAAGAAAACGGAATCAAGTTGGCCAAAATCGAGAGAGGATGTTTTAGGCAGAGACAACACAACCCCATAGATTCAAATGGATCATCCATTAGTGCCATGGTCTCTGAGTTATGCTACATCAAAGTTTGACCATTTTTTCCACTTTGAGCACTCAAGGGAAAACGTCACTATGAGGTGGCTCGTAACGATCAGACGTCTTGGAGAGAAAGACAAGGGGACACCTAGCATAAACCTAGCCACTTGGATGCTCTCGTGCTGATGGTTTATTCCCATGACAAGTAGAACAAAAGATGCACTATTTTGCCACCTCACTGATGGTTTTTGATGCGACAAAAAAAATCTCACCACAAGAAAACTGAATCGAGTTGCCTGAAATAGATAGAGGATTTTTTAGGGAGTGACAACATGACCCCATTGGTTTGTATGGATCATCCATAAGTGCTTCAACTCTTCTTTTATAGACAATTTGGATGAATAGGTGTGTCTCTTAACCTAAGGCGGACTTGTTATGGAATAAAATTTAAATGAAAACCTTACCTAAGCTGACTCATCCTTAGATAATTTCACTCCAATCTTTTCATGCTTGAAGGACTCAAAGAAAATTCACTTAATCAAAATACACAATATCAGCATTACCAGTATCAGTACTTGGGTATACACAATATGAGCAATAGATAGTTTAAAAGTATACGCCATATGAGTTACAAGTAATGAACAAATTGGATCACATTTCAAGACATATACACAATGAACAAATTTGATCACATTTCAATAGCAAATAACTAAGTTTTAGGAATATCATGTTTCATATATATCAATGAACAAATTGGATCGAATGTCAAGTTTCATATATATCAAAATGAACAATAATCGTGTACATATCAAAAAATGGCATAGAAGCCAAATCAATAATAGTTACAAAAATGTGGCATGTGCCATGTCTGTCAAAGTCGATATATACATATATAAATGTTGAATATATAAAAAATTTGGTCCTTCAATGATGACAATTATAACTATATGTCTCTATCAGTATCTATGACCCTGGAGGATCATCAAAATCGAGCCTCTTCGAAGCAGTACGTGGCTCTACAAGTGGCTGCACAAGGACAATTCAAATGTCGAATCAGATATATTTTCTCAATATAACATCAAAATAACTAAATATTTAACTCTAAATTATTTGAAATTCAAATGTTGATTACCTCATCTTTGTCTTTTGCAATTGGGTGAGGCTGAGGATCTGTGGGATGTCCTGAAGGAGGCTATAACTAGTAAAACAACATTAATACATGTTAATAACATATATGTCAAATAAAACATAATAATTAAAAATGAATAGACTAAAAAACTAAAGCATACCAAAGCCTCAGATGGATGTGTTGTGGTTGTAGGAGGCAAAGTCATAGATGAATCAGTTACAACCATTTCCTATATCCATGGTAAGTGATCCAAAAGGAGTTAACTAGACAGTTTCAACTCCATTGTGCACTTAGTGGAAAGGAGTTGATCTAAGACAAACATACCTTTTCCCTTCATCGTGTTGGATCCCATAATATACGTGTAGGACTTCTATTGAAATGGAATGGTAGAATAACAATAGGAAGTTTGGAAGGGGCCTATAATAGTTTAAAGACAATCATACAAGTTAATAACCCAAAGTTGTTGACAAACTAGATAAAACAAATATTTTTAACATATGTAGAAAAAATGCACACCGAAGCCTCGTATAGTTCTCCTGTAACCTCAGGAGGCCTAGTCGAATCTGATGCAGCTATTACCATTTCCTATATGAAAAATGATAACATATGATATAGACATAAAAGGATTTAGTTATTTCGAACAAGCAAGAATGCAATCCAAAGTGAATATGAAGATATCACCTCTTCCCTTTGTTGAACCTCATCAACATTAGGTGCATTCATTAATTCTATAAACCCCATATGTTTTTGTATATAGAACAAATAAATTAAGTGCATTTATCAATATCTACATATACATGTTTAATAATAATACATTTCAATAATTGAATTTAAATTGTAGTGAATTACCTTCTGTCGTTTGGGTGTCCGAGAGGATATCTTTTTCTGCCTCGGAGTGCTAGAGGATGGCTTTCTCACATGAGATGTCCTCGAGGCAGGTGAGATAAACTAACGGAAAAAATTAACATAAGGGAAAAGAGAAAGTATTTAATATATCACTTAAGTCAAAAATATATAAATCTAAATGGTACCGCATAGCTATCTTGGCCAAAGTTAATGGCCGAAAGTGAGATATCATCAAGTTGGGACATCTCAGCCATTGGTAAGCCCTACAAAATACCAAGTAATGATACATATAATTAACAAAAGATATTTTTAAACCAATGTATTATTATATTTTTAACAAATTTACAAATCTTTACCTCTTGTGGCGAAACTACTCGTGACCGTGGAGTCGACTAAACAATATGTGTTGTACTCCCACCACCTGCTGCACCCTGCAATGCATTTTATTTATAGTCACTTCAAATTGTTCTAAAAATAAAAATTCATTTCTTTTTATAATATTTAGTCACTTAATTGATAACATGTCATAAACAAAATTAAACGCACCTGTGTCTGATAGAGAGGGTAGAACATATTTAGCAGTTCGTCGGTAAGGGCCACATCCTCTGCAGTGGAAGCATGACATCTACTCTCACAACATGTACACGAATGAGATGTTGAACCATCCTCGTTCGCGTCAGTGTCTACACCAGAACATACACCCTGGCAGGTGGGGCACATATGTTGAATGGGCTGGCTCGTGCCAAATGATGCATGAGGTGCTGCTGATGAAGGAGGTGCTACTGAGGAAGGAGGTGTTGTTGATGAAGGAGGTGCCACTAATGAAAGAGGTGTTGCAGGTGCTGGTACATCCTTTGCTCTGACCAGTTGTGTGCCCTGTTGAACAATGGCATCATTCAATGATGCAACTACCTGAAGAGTTTGTAATTCCATAGACTCCTTCAAGGATATAGGGATAATGACATGGACCATGGGTTTAGGAGTTGCACGCCTCCTATGTTGTGGGTCTACCACCCTATGGGCCCCAGGGCTATCCTACGCAAAGCCTCTCCCTCTACCCTAAAATTGTCGGATGTCAAAGTAATTCAGCTTCTCGTCAAGGATAAACTCACAATACAACTTTCTCAAAAAATATAGAGGCACCTCCCAATTATTACAAGGTGGTTAGTTAAAGACCATATACCACCTATCCCAAAAAGATTCTTTCAACCTAGCATGAACAAACCAATGTATAGGAAACCGAGTCGTATTTAGTTCTAGGTTGTTACTAGTAACAAGATCAGTGAAAAGAGCACATATGTCAGCTTTACCTATGCCCTTTTTCTTCACTTGATCATATGACAACCCACCTACATAAAATGTTCGACATCTATCCCTCCATGAACCCCATTTCGTAACCTCCCTAGATACCTCATTTGCACTATTAGCCATTGTTTCTAGTGTTCTGACGAGGGTTGAATAGTGCTCAAGCCTAGAGGTCCTTAACCTATTCACCAATATAAAAATTTGGGCACCATTTTGTGTAAGGCGATTGATGAGATCCTCTTGTGTGGTATCTACATGATCTAATGGAGGACGTGGAGGGTTTCGAGGTGGTGGTGGTTGTTGAGGAGCATCATTTTTCAGGATTTTGAGGGTTTTCTTGTTGCTCTTGTGCAATGTTAACAAGGTTTTCTTATGTTGCTTGTGCAATGTTAACAAGGTTTTCTTATGTTGCTTGTGCAATAGGAGGTCTTTGTTGTCTATTTCATTTTTGGGGATTGCTTGAAGAATCTGACATCAAATTAATAAAAACAAAAATTAAATCAATTAAAAAACCCTATTTTAATTAAAATGCAAACAAAAACAATCAAACAAATCAAATCTTACATGTTCGACGGGGTGCCATTGTTGAAAATTGCTCTCGATGTTGGGAAAACCCAAAATAGTTGCAAACCCGTGTGGGTTCTATGTCTTTTTTTCTTCTCCTTGTTGTTGTTCCACGGGTTTTGGTGTTGAAAATGGCCAAAACCCATGGCATACACAAAAAAAATATGTTTCTCAAAACCCGTATGGGTTTTGAGAAACTTTTAATTTTTTATTAAAAAAAAATGTTCCTCAAAACCCGTACAGGTTTTGAGGAACTTTTGGTTTATTAAATTGTTTTTTCTCTAAGCTTGGTGTTACCAAGCCTAGTACATTTTTGAATTTTTAGAACCCGCATGGGTTATGAAAAATTTGGTTTTTTTTTTGGCATGTGGCCACTTTTCTGTTCACCATCTTGGTGCACTTACCCTACACCGGTCTTATATATCCGCAATCACAAAATAGATCATTTATCATGTTGGCATGCTAATGTAACGTGTAGTCATATGTCAGCTTGACTAGATCACCAAAGATAAATGTGGATCACCAAAATAACAATAAAATGATGTCTCTATGTCCATCCAATCAATCCATACACGATTCATGACTCCACAATAACCAGAATGCTTCTAGACCAAAACTACTATGTTCATCCTGAAATATTGATTAACTGGCTACCAGTCGACATCCTCTTTTGGAAATCAAGATCAGTGATTACCGAATGGGAATCTCATTAAGAGTTTCCATCAATGACAACCCTAAACCAATAATCAATCATCAGAAACCACCAAATGAATGTAAATTGCCAACAATCTCCCCCTTTGGCATTGATGGCAACACTCGTGAAAAAAATGGCTAAGTGTTGAGAACTGCACATCGGACCAAAGAATTTCTAAGGCTCCCCCTTAGGCAAAGAATTTTGAAACCTATAATTACACTCTTCTATATTGTACATTTTTCACATTTTCTCTCCCCCTTTGACAACAATGCCAAATATGGGGTGTTGTCCAAAATTTATACACAGAGATACATGTCGGAGACTTTACAAATACTTGAATATGTCAGCAAAAATGGTCTTCAAAAATCCTAGGTGAGTGTCCCACCCACTCTTCAAGTTATCCAAAACTATAATGAATGCACTAGATACAGTTGCATGGATCTCTACTTCCTTCAGATCAGATGACACAAGTTGAGCCATTGCCTTCATACAGTCTACCTTATTGCTTAGCATGGTGTCCAACCGGGGAGCAATCAAGTTTTGGAGTTCAGTGTTTTTGCTTCTGAATTCTTTCTTATTAGCTTCCTCAATGAGTCTTTTGACTTCTTCTCGGGTGATACAGGTGCAAGCATTTATCAACTCTCTTTCTTTCATTTCCTTATATGTTCTGCTAGCAGTCAGTCTCCTTGCATCAATATTGTTGTATAGGTCTTTAGGAATGCTCTTCTCCAGCTCAATCAATGTTTTACAAAAATCGTGCAAGTACAAAACAACAACTTATTCTACTTTAACTTCTTCTACTTTTCTTTGACCAACCTCATTCAGTTTTTCATAATACACTCCAATAGTCTTCAAATTACCATCCACAATTACCTCTTCAATTAATTAGTCTGTTGACAATGGAGGAATAGATGTAGATTTACCTCACTTATCACCGTATTTAGGATCTATATCAGCTTGAGTTTTGACTTGTCTTTCTCTTTTGGTTCTTCCGATAGGGGCAGGTTCAGATTTGGCTTTCTTGCTCTGCTGGGTTCCACCAAACTGCAGCTTCCTCACCACTCTTACAAATTCACCTTTCTTCTTAGCCTTGCTTGCTTCCTCATTAGATTTTGTCTCAAAGGCCACCAAAGACACAAAAACATAAGTTTCTTAGACTTCTCCTTTTTCTTCAACACTCCCAATTTGGATGGGCTTTGTCCTGAAGATGGTGCCACCAAAGCAGGGGTAGACTTGGTCTCTTTTGGTTTAGCCTTAGAGGGAACTGGGTTGGCCTTATGCTTTTGGTTTCCTCTTTGGCCTCCATCTATGCATGTTTTTCTCTTGCCTACTTCACCTCCTCCCAGATGAATCCCATCTGCATTGCCACTTCCTCAACCATCTTTGAAACTTTCATTTTTTGTAGTAGGTGCAGTGAATTGTTTGTGCAATTCAAGGTATTTCTCTTTGAATGTTCCAAATCTTTCTTCTTTTGGATCCACCAGTTGGCTCAATAAGTGTTGAACATATGCCTCAAGCGTGATAGAGTCAACTTAATACCCCATGGGCATGATCCAAACTATCTTAGGCTCCATGACTTCCATTTGACATTGATCTTTATCAACCATGAAGCAAATAGTTTGCTCATACTTCTCCACAATCTCCTTAGGGATTCTTTCTCCACTCTTCATTGCGGCTTGGAAAGTTTTGAAATAACCCTAGAGAGGAGATATTCTCATTGTGGTATCTCCTATTCCCCATAATCTCTCTTTGATTTGCATTGCCACCGGTCTATCATAGGCCCATTGGACCTTTCCTTTGACACCGGGTATCTCAATCAAGAAATATAAGGCCAAGCAAATAAGAAGAGTTCCATATTTAAAAGTGTGCTTCTTGTCTTTCTTAATTTTCTTCAAATTACTCATCAGCTCATTCAGAAGGACTATACATAGATTATACCTCATGTCATTTTTGAGCATTTGATATGTTGTATATATGGCAGTTCCGGAGATGGAGTTGTGTTTGCTTGACTAGTAAACTTTGTATTTGACCACCATTGATGCAAACTTCACATCATGCTCCAGATTGTCATTGATAGTCATTTCTCTATTCTCAAACTTGGATCTGGTAGTTGCTATCACTGTGTTATTCAATAATTTTCTTAGGCCAGGTACTTCACTAGTTTCACTGAGGCATGTCACAAATCGAATTGCTTGTTTAGTGATCTTGTGAGGCCTATCAAGCCATATGAACTCATCATGGACTCGACTAAGAATATACTAGATCCACTCTACTTCATCGAACAATGGAAAATGGACAAACTACAAAAAACCCTTGTCCTAAAGAACCTTAAATTTTGGTTTGAGGTTTCCCAAACTATCCGCTAAATGTTTGTTATGCACGGTTAGCATATTAGCATTGCCAAGATCCTCAAGATCACAATGGATGTATGCCCTAATATCCTCATTGTGAAGGATGTCGTAGGGTACCGAAGAAAATTCTCCTTTCAGATCATCTTCAACAGACTTGAAAGGGTGTTTCTTGAAAAAAAGTATGACTCTATCCTTAATCTCGACAACCAATGGGGTAGCAATTATAGAAGTTGAAGCCATTTAGAACTTAGGGTTTACAAAACCTGGTAGTCTGAAACATATAAATACCTTGATTCGCAATCAGGCATTGGAATTCTCTTTAGGATTGCTAAAATCACTGTTGAGATCGCAAAATTGCTTTTCTCTTCTTCTCTGCACTATTCTATTGATCACTTTGTGATGAATGAAGCTTTGAAATTCCCTTTTAACCTTCAAAAACCTAATTCTTTATTGCAATAAATGTTGCAACCGGTTACCTTGATTTTCATAGTGTCTCTTACCAGAGCATCAAATCTTCTCTGAAACTTTTGGATAACATCTGCATATATGATTTAAGCCTTTCGAAACCTTCCGGAATCAATTGCAGATCATCAAAGAGGGGGTTCTTAGAATCTACATGAAAAGGTCCCCCTAAGGCATAAAGCCCTAGTTACCGGATGAAGAACCACTAGATTCGGGTCCAAATCTATTGTCTTCTTTAGATTCATCTTTTCTAACCCGCATCTTTTCATGTTTGTCTCTGATATCTTCTACCTTTGCCTTGCCCTTTTCATCTGGTGTGTTCTTGTCTACTGCATCACTATTCTTGCTTCTACAATACTTTACAATGTGACCAATTTTATTGCATGCATGACAAACAATATTATGTATAGGTCTGAAGTTCATTTGATTTGGTCTCATCCTGCACTGGTCAAAGATATGTCCAAACATCCCACAAGCATAGCACCTCTTTTTTAGAGGTTATTCATTACTGATCTACACATATTTGACTTGTGACCAAAATTATTGCATATGAAACATTGACTGGTAAAGGTAGGGACATTATTCATGTTGTTCATTTTATTATTCATCCCACTTCTGCATTGATTCGCCATATGACCAAATTTATTGCTAATAAGTCATCTACCATTGAATTTATGGGCATTAGGCTATCTTACCAGAGGATTCTTGCTCTTCTAATTAGGTTTTACATTGCTTTGTCCAGATCTGGAGGATTCACCTTTCTCAAATCCAAGTCCTCTCATGTCGTTTTCATGTCTCTGACTTTCCAGCATCTCATCAAGCCTTGTTGAGCTAGCTTTGAATTTTTCTTTGTAATCATTAGCCGTAGAAAGTTCATCCCTTAAGACAGTAATCTGTCTTTCAAGTTCTTGTCTGTTATTCCTTGAATGTGTCAACTCAAGATTCAACTTATCAATCTCATAGGTAAGCCTGAATCATTCATAAGCTCTTTCCTTAAATGATTGTACCAGATTCTCTTCATTTTTCTTCTGATCCTCAATCTATTTATTCAACCTCATCACAATGGATTGCATCTCAATCTTCAATATAGCATTCTCTCTCTCAAGCTTGTCAACTTCATCATCTTTACCCTGATTTTCCATGATTTGATCTTCTTTCTCCTTCAGCTCGTCCATCAATTCTTTCCTCTTGTCTATTGAAGTGTTCACTTGATCCTTCAAGTCTTTAATGAAATCATTAGCAACATTCAAGTTTCTTTTCAAGGAACTGATCTCATTTCTTGCTGCATCAAGATCCTCATGTGCCACACTGAGTCGTGTGATCTACCGGTTAACAAATTTTCAGACAACTTTAAACCATCAGAAGCATAAACATGAAAATGAAATGCAGGAATATAAAACAATCAACCACAAAATCATAACACCATATTTTTACGTAGAAACCCAAATGGGAAAAAACATTGTGGGATTTGAACCCACAATATTATTCCACTATAGCCAGTAGAAAAACAATACTACAATATGGGGAATGCACAAGCATTCAGGCACATTTCCTAGAGCTCACTGCTCAAATACAATAAGGGCTACAACCCTAGAAGGCTCACTGCCTTACCGAATAATTACAATGATGAATTACAAAAAATGAACTCCAAAATAGCATGTACAATGATTGGATGAGTTCGCGTTAAGTGCCAAGTATAATGACCAAATCACCTCTATTGTTCTGCTCTGTTTTGTCCTGTTCACCATCTCATTCAGCTGTCGGATCAAGAATGTGCATGTGAAACTGAACCAAAATGGATTCTCGATCACCACTCGCTCGCATACAATCATTTAATGCATCATAAGGATCATCTACACCAGTCTTATATATCTGCAATCACCGAATCACCAAAGATAAATGTGGATCACCAAAACAACAATAAAATGATGTCTCTATGTCAGCCCAATCAACCCATACACGATTCATGACTCCATAATCATCAGAACGCTTCCAGACTAAAACTGTTCTATTCATCCTGAAATACCAGTTAACTGGCTACTAGTTGACATCCTCTTCCACAAATCAAGATCCGTGATTACCAAATGAGAATCTCATGAGAATTTTCAATCAATGACAACCATAAACCAATAATCAACCATCAGAAGCCATCAAATGAGTGTCAATTGCCAACATAGGTTTGATCTTGGGAGAAACTTGGTTAAGTACACTTGAGCTAGGATAAGTGACTTCCTAAAAAGTCCATTATTTCACCCTTATGGGTGTTGGCAAGAGACATTGTACCGGTTGAGTTAAGTGCATGAATAATGTTTTTGGGTTGTCATTGATGGCAGCTTAGATTAGAAATAATATCCGGCATATGCAGAAGTGATCTACCAAAAGTTTTGATATTCATTTTGCTCAAGTCTGGAAGGTGGAATACAGTATGTGGTAGAGTATGAGTATATTGAGCAGAACTCAATTTTGGTTGCATAGTTTTGGTTGTGGTGGAAGAGTTAGGTGATTGGATATTCGAGACAACTTAATTCGCAATCCTAATCTCTAGTATTGATTCTCGTGCAAGATAGGAGATCTAGTATCCGGTATTTCAGGAAGAACAAGATTATTTTGGTGTAGTGTGTTATGCAGAATCTTTGGGATGATTTCGATGATTGGTTTTGAGTTCAAGGTGGTCGAGCTGACATGTGTGAATCATATTATCAACTTGTTTAGGTCCGCATATGGATTTGAAATTGGATTGAGCCAACTTATTGTTACACATTTCATGTTGCTTGTTATGTGGTTTTCAAGCCGACATGGAATTGAGATAATCTGATGATGCAGATATATAAGACTAATTTATTTGAGCATTTTAGAGATAGATGTGAGCATGCAAAGATTGTATGAGTGTTGCTGTGAAGTTTTCATATGCATTGTCCTTGGATTGGTACTTCAGTGTTTGACAGAGCAGAGCAAAACATTGGAAGATAGTCACTTTGCACTTAACCCAAACTGCATTTTGGTATTTGTAGATGCTACTTATCAATTCAAACATTCTTGTTATCATTTGTAGGACAGTGACTCCTCCGGGGTTGTAGCCCTCTTTTGTAATTAAGTAGTGAGCTCTAGGCAGTGTGTTTGAATGCATGTGCATTCTCCTCTTGTAATATTATTATACTCCTAATCACAATATTATAATATTATGGGTCTCAATCCCACCATAGTTTCTCCCTTTCCGGGTTTCCATGTAAAAATTATGATGTTATGGTTTTGTGCTTATTTGCATTTAGTTTCCGCACTTTGCTTTTATTCATTTCCATTCGGTGGTTTAAGAATTAGCTTAAGAAAGTCATTAATTGCAGAACACCAATTCACACCCCCCCCCCCCCCCCCCCCCCTCTCAGTGTTCATTGATTCCAACAATGGGGATCAACTAGATAAAATAAGGCCTAAGTGGATCATTTATGCTCATCAAAGATAGGCTCATATGACCAATACCTATAATTCCCCAAGATGACACACTAAGGATGAAATTGATCAAACAATTTTTTAAAATAAAAATGATAAAAGAGATGTAACAACATGTCACACTTACACCATGGCATGCCCATGAGTCTCAAGTAGAATACCATGACATAAGGGAAATGACAAAATGAATTAACTCCACATTACCATAAGCAAGGTGTCACTAGCAAAATAATTATCAATAATGGGAGGAAACCACCATAATGAACCTATAAGTAGGGGACAATATCCAAACAATGATCAGGTACTAACCCACTATAATGTTCTCTTCTAAAAACAATACTAGGATAGGATGAAGGAACCATAACCTCTAATTTACACCAAGACACACTTAATACTCTATAACAACCATAAAAAATTACATAAATGATGGAACAAATAGGAACTAACACAACTCCACTAGATTCAATGCAACTATCAATTTTCTAAACTAGGAGTAGGATGAGGGTACACTCACCTCCAATACACTAAAAATAAAACCTAAAAAACACCTAAGCTAAGAAGCAATCCTACACAAGAGGTTAACTAACTTCGAGGTACAAACCCTCCAAATAATGATGGTGAGTTGCTTCCAATTGATGAAACATATCCCAAGGAAAGGAAGTGCCATAAAAATTAGTGCATGAGACTTTTCAATGTAATAAAAACATGGGAATAATCTCTAAGCCTATGTGAAAACTATTTTACACAAGGTTTCCTCTAGAAATAACTAAAAAACCCCAAAAGAATAATGAACACAATGGAAAACATGGTAGTAGATGACACTAATGCCTAGATAGGACACTAGTGCCCAAGTTAGACACTAATTCCTAGTTGCAAGTGTCCAAGTTTGGTGTTGTAGTCTTTATTTGGCATTATAGTTCTAGACAAGTGTTGTAGTCCTAGACTAGTGCTAGTGTCTTTTTCCAGTGAGAAAACCCAAGTCAAGGCTTGGTCTCCATGACATTTTAAACCTATAGGAACTATAAACAAGGACATGCAACCAAATTTTGAATTTAAAAATGAAAAAAATGATGAATTCTACAATGGTCTTAAATTGCTTATTCACAAGATGCACTATCCCACAAAGGATAAGACTCTTAAGGACTAGGGGACCCTCACAAAATCCAAAACAACACCCAAGACTTGAGGAATGTAGCCATACAAAAATGAGTCCCACACCTTCCATCCACTTTAAAATTGGCCAAGAAACCCTAAAAAACCTCTAAAAGAGGTAGACCCTATGACCAAACACACACAAGGGCATAAAAGAAATCATAGCGTTTGATGTTTAATTTCATGTTAACTACCGTATATTTATTTCAAAACCCAAACAAATGTGTTCCAAGTTCATTTTATCCAACAACAAAATAAAGGTTTAAAGAGCATACGAGATAGCATGTGTTCTTGACTCAAATATCAAGACATGTAAAAGTTTATAATATTGTACCACTTATCTGATCCATTTACAATCCACCCACTAATAAAGTCCAATAATTGCATTACAAATAGATACAAGGACTCAAATATCCAATTTCATTTTCACAACATTATAACCAAAAGGGAAATGAATGGATCAATCCTTTACCAACACAATCATAATCCTAAAGCTCTTACCAAGATCCGTGAATCCTAGTGGTGGTTCCACGTTGCCCCACCACATGGAATCCAAGCATCCACTCCCACTATGCTAGGAGATAGTCACATGGGCCACAAGCATGCTCACACCAAACAAGACAGAGTTGGCTTGCACTCACATCAAACATGAATAATACACACAACATATAAGGCATGCAAGAGTCTCTCAACACCCACGTGAAGAAGATAGGGTACCACTCTAAAATTCAAAGGAGTAGATTCTAGAGAGAGGGTAGGGAGAGTCATCACAATAGCCTCAAGTATCGATCAATCAAAATCAAGAACACCTCTCAAAAGAGATTAGGTTACTCAACCACACAATCATGCAAGGCCACCTAATGACCACATAAGAGATGAGGCACCCTAACCCTCAAGAGATCCTCAAAGGACAAAATGACTAAATCCTAGGTTCATCACATTTCCAAACTTGAATGAGGCGTGAAAAATTAGTTAAAATGTTTGATTCAATTTTTTTTCAACATGATGTTAAATTGAGCTTATTATGAAATTTCATGAAGGATTCATTAATCATCCCATTCTAAAACATCCAAAAACCCATCAAAGATTTTTTTTTCAAATAATTCTTATACAAAACCAAAAAATTTCTTCAAGCTCCATTGATGAGACCTTGAAGTTTTACATTTTCACATTTCTACAAATTTACAAAAACAAAAAGTAATCTTGATTTAAAATATGAACAACAACTACAATATGAACTCAATTTTATTTTTTACACATTTTAAAAAATGGGCATTATGAGCGCATAAAATGACAGGATGATAAATTTCAATTTTAAATTTAAATCTATTTTGATTGCATGAATTTGAATCTACTAGGAAAGTTCTATGCTCCTATAAGGGTGATCATGGAATCCAATTACAAAATCATAAACAAAAGGAGGAGGAATGAGGAGAGAGAGAGAGAGATCACTCCATTTCCCATCCCAACTAATCCAAATTCCAATCCTTCCCAATTCAAATGAATCCAATTTTCCAATTTCAATTTCTTTTCTTAGAGAGGGGTTTGAAAGCAATTTCCTTAAAGAATGAATAATGTAATATATATATATATATATATATATATATATATATATATATATATATATATATATATATATATACTTTTGGTTCTAATTTTCTAAATTTCCCTATTATTCTCTAACATGCAATTGAGTAAAAATGAATAATTCACAATATTTTATTGCCAAATTTAAATAGAGGTTTATATCACATACATGCAACCCCAATTTAATAAAAGGCTTCCAACATAAGTAACCTACCTTTATTTTTCTAATTTCATGAAAATAAAACATTAGATAGAAAAATCAAATCTTTTAAATCATCAATTCAATTTATGAACAACAATAAATTTTTAAAACTATCATTCATATACTGTTATTTCACATTAATAATAGATTCCAAAATCACCCCAATTTGGATCTGAGTTAGTACAATAGAGTGATCCAATTAGTACAATAGAGTGATCCAATGTGAAATCTCCAAAATAATCATTGTTGAAAAACAACTTAGACCTACCAATTTGAGTGGAGAAATTCCCCATACCTAAACCTTAAAGAAACATCAAGCCTACTTAATGTATAACAGTAGAAGCAATACATACAAACCCAACAAATTACAATATTTAAATCATCATAATGCATAAATTAATACATCCACATGTCATATAAACATGAAATATTCATTCACAACAAAATAAAATAAAAATAAAATAATAATACACACACATCATATAATCATGAAAATACAATCATAGATAGTTTTGTTATTCAATATTAGAATAGAGTGGTTGCCTTGACTTGGCCTGACAGCTGACGTAACTAAATCAAATTAAATTTGGGCTCAGAAGAATTAGGATAAGTCTTTCTGAATTTATCAAAAACCCAAATTGACCAAGTCAATATGAGTTCGCTCAACGCGGATATAAAGATCAACTTTCTGACATTTATAATCAATTAAATCAGAATTCAAGAAGGAAGAGGACAATCATTCTACGGATCGATTCATTGAGTTTTCCTGTGTAGACCTGATTAGGGACATAATGGAACTCAACGAGAATATGGAATTTTAGCTTCTGGACAACTTCAAAACATTTTAAATAGTTGGGTTTGATCCGCTTGAGAGCATTCAAATTGATCACCCATTCATGGAGATCTTCGGAAAAAGTTAGGAACAGTTTGGAGTATTGAATATAAGTATTAAGGTTATTGCGAAGAAGATTTGAACTAACAATAATTTGGCACTAGCAGTCCTGAAAAAGAAGCCAAACATGGCAGGAGCTACAGGCGAACGATCTTTGGAGGAAACTCCTACATGGGCAGTAGCTCTTGTTTGTCTAGTATTCATTGTCATTTCCGTAATACTTGAACAATCTATTCATCATGCTGGCAAGGTGAGGTTTTGTTTTCTGCTATCAGCCTCTTGAATCCTCTGGCCTGGTTGAACTCTGCACTTGATTAGATGTCTTTACTATTTGGAAGTAAAACTTTGGCCTCTGTAATAAATTGTATGGCTTCCCATACCACTCCTCTAGCCTCCAAGACCCACCATCCCTTATAAACTTTTCAATTCAAATATCATTCCAGTTACTTCTAGGTGTCCCCCTTTTTACCTTCTAGTGCTTTTGGTCATACCCTCCCCAACAGGGGATTGGAGACCCAGGCATATTAGTTTGAATGATTTTATTCTTAACATATTTTGGGAAAAGTTAATTCTGGTTTCTGTAATAAAGTTTAGATTCTATGGCAGAACATTCCAATGTGACAAACTTAGTCTATCAATATTGTTCTTCCATTTATATAAATGTGATGTTTGAATTCAATGCCTATTCTGTAGAATCTGTACTAACACAATCTCCTTTTGTCGCGCTGTAT
Organism: Cryptomeria japonica; assembly: GCF_030272615.1. Classification (NCBI taxonomy): domain Eukaryota; kingdom Viridiplantae; phylum Streptophyta; class Pinopsida; order Cupressales; family Cupressaceae; genus Cryptomeria; species Cryptomeria japonica. Next base: position 219,830,098 of record NC_081412.1, read on the forward strand.
TTTCAGTGGCTTTTGGCGCGAAATAAAAGGCCCTTGTATGAAGCACTTGATAAGATCAAATCAGGCAAGCATTTTATTGAAACCTTACCTTTGAATTTGATGCAGACATCCCAAAGATACACTTATCTATGTTTTTTAAGGTTTCGGATTGTTTATTTGGGGCTTTTTTTTTCCCAAAACAAGAAATTCTAGTACAAAAGGGATGATCTCCTAGGAATACTTTTATCCCCAAACCTGATTCAATCAGATGGATGGATTTATGATGATATATATTGACAATTATTTGGTTTGGGTGATGGTTGTGTTGGTGTTTATTTTGGCAACTCTTGATAAATTGTCAACATATTCATATAGAGACGCATCTTGAGCAAAAATCAGAAGACTGTTTCTTAGTTTTTAAGATATTTCCAATATAGAAATTTGCAACAGAACTTCCCATTAATAATAAATGGGTTGAAAATATATATCTGAAAATAGCCCCTTTTTGGTTGCAGAATTGATGCTTCTGGGGTTCATCTCCCTTCTATTGACAGTTGGACAGCAGCTTATTTCCAAGATATGTATATCGAAAAAAATAGCTTACTCTATGCTTCCCTGTGACAAGAAGGAAGATTCAGACTCAGAGTCGAAAACTGATCCAAGAGATGAAAACCACAGGAAACTTCTATGGACATCCATGTCTTCTAATCAGGAGGTCCCATGGAGGCGTGTTTTGGCTTCTCCTGCTGGGGGTGTGGATCACTGTACACAAAAGGTAGCCATGAGATCCCAATTCTTATTGCCTTCTGGTTCAGGTTCTATGATACTTTGGGG